>NC_077233.1:166834744-167136411 GCF_027887165.1 Monodelphis domestica | reverse complement strand
TCATAACTTTTCCTGTACTATATATTCTCTTTCTCCCATTTCCCCACTTGGAGGAGATCTCTTTCCTTCTGTCTGCTGATTGCTTTCAGTAGAAGAATCAATCAAAGTCAATATTAGTGGCTAATAGTAAGAAAAATTGAGAAATGAACATAGAAAGTATGATGATGAGAAAATTTTTACTTGAAGACATCCTAGGCATGGATTACACCCAATGTAGGAATGTGTGAGCTATACTGCCAACATACATATTAATAAATTCAACAAATGCACCTATGGACTGCATGTTCCTTACTTTGGGAGACCATCTTCAGGAATGCCTTAGTGGCAATCACTCACCTTAGAATTAGATTATCCCTGACTTAAAAGGTTTGAAAGTGTTGAAATTTGGTAGTCAGTAGCAGTGGATAGATACATCTGACAAAGGACAGTAAAGTTCTTTTATCATTAGTATAGCAGCTTTTGACAATTTAATCTAATTCTGTTTTCCTGAACTTGAATATTGCTAAAAATGTAAGATAGAAGACAACTATAAAAAGCGTGCTTAGACAAGGAAGCTATCGAGGATAGAGGCAGTGTTGACAGAAAATACCAACAATGAACTTAGAATCAGGCAGACCTGGGACTGAAGCCTGCCTCAGACCCTTACTGCCTGAGTGACCTTTGGTCAAATCCCTTACACTCGCTGAGTAGTGTGTCAGTTTCCCCATCTATAAAAGAAGGAGGTTGGATTAGATAAACTTTGGGGTCCTTTCTAGTTCCAAATCTATGATCTTTTAAAGATGTTGGTATCTCCTTATCTTAAAAAGATGGACCGGTGTCACCAAATGGCCAAGGCCATTTTTTAGGTATTATCATATAATAACCTTGGAGAGAAAAATAAATCGGGCTTTACAGGAAAATCTTTCAAACAATGAAAGAAAAATGTATGATTCAGGCAAACAAAAGGGGGAAATAGGGGATCCTACTTTTGGTTTCCCCTGGCACTGTGACCTCCATTCAGACATTAAACTTTGGCACAGGAAAATGTGAAAGGACTCATAGGACAGCCAAGTTTGGAGAAATTTATAGGAGATCAATTTCTCAGCCATATTAACTCTCAAAGTGGCATGGACATTGTAAGCCCCAAACTCAGGCAAACTGTAAGCAGGGAAATTCCTTTGCTCCCTTCTGTCCTTGTGACTCCTAACCCAATAACATCTGATAACTTCTTTAAGACCCTGAGATTATTATCATCCTTGAATCATCCTTTAGATTTGAGATGGACATAGAGATGCACCTCCAGGTTATACCTCAGTAACATTGGGCTGTATCTCAGACATCCATCTGTTCCCTCAACTTTGAGGGTCTTCAGGCAAACTCTGGGTCAGATAATCAAACCCCACCACTGAATGCATGAGTGTTTACCACTCTAGAATCATGTCCACACCATGCTACTACATCACATCCCCACTGTTGTAAAAAGTATATAATCCCTAGAACTGATGGGTTGTGGGAGCAGCCTTTCATCTTGCTGTTCCACCTATACTATCCTCATGGCCAGATTCAACATTACTTTCTAAATTAATAAATTTCTCTTTTTATTTTTAAGCTAAGTTTTGGAGTCTTGAATTCTTGCAAAAGGTATCCTTCTCGAACCCTGGGGGTTCACCTCTAGCACCACACAACAAAAACAGGTCCTCTAAGTCATAGAGGGGTTGCCATCCTCAATAGTTACAGTACCAAGATATCACAGATCCTCAAATAAACTTCACCTAAAACATATGTTCTTAATAACTCTGTGAAATTTTAACAAAATAATTTGTTATCTATATTTCAATATAGTTCACTTCAATTGTAATTCTATGTATTTTATTCATTATCATAAGAAGGGGATAGATGGGCTTTAAAAAAGAGTCACAAAAAGAAGTTAAATAGATTTTGCTGACTGGTTTGCCTTTTCATCTAATACCATTATTGTCTGAAAGAAAAATCAGCTTTATAAAAATTTAACCAGAGGCTTGCTTTATATTTTTTATTTTATTTTGAAAATTTAATTTAATTAGTCAATTTAGAATAATTTTCCTTGGTTACAAGAATCACGTTCTTTCCCTCCCCTCCCACTACCCCTTCCTGTAGCCAATGGGCAATTCTATTGGGTTTTATATGGGTCTTTGATTTCCATGTTGTTGATGTTTGCACTAGGGTGATCATTTAGAATCTATGTCCCCAATCATATCCCCATCGACCCATGCAATCAAGCAGTTGTTTTTCTTCAAGGATTTCTACTCCCACAGTTTTTCCTGTGAATGTGGATAGTGTTCTTTCTCGTTAAATCCCTCTGAGTTGTTCTGGATCACTACATTGCCACTAATGGAGAAGTCTATTGTAACACAGTGTATCAGTCTCTGCATATAATGTTCTCCTGGTTCTACTCCTCTTACTCTGCATCAATTCCTGGAGGTCATTCCAGTTCACATGGAATTCCTCCAGTTCATTATTCCTTTGGACACAATAGTACCACAATTTGTTCAGCCAATTGGAGGGCATCCCCTCATTTTTCAATTTTTTTGCCACCACAAAGAGCACAGGTATGAATATTTTGTACAAATATTTTTCCTTATTATCTCTTTGGAGTACAAACCCAGCAGTGCTATGGCCGGATCAAAGGGCAGACAGTCTTTTAGCACTCTTTGGGCACAGTTCGATATTGCCTTCCAGAATGGTTGGATCAATTCACAACTCCACCAGCAATACATTAATGTTCCAACTTTGCCACACTCCCTCCAACATTCATTACTTTCCTATGCTGTCATGTTAGCCAATCTGCTATGTGTGAGGTGGTATCTCAGAGTTGTTTTGGTTGCATTCTTTAATTATAAGAGACAGAACACTTTTTCATGTGCTTATTAATTGTTTTGATTTTCTTTATCTGAAAATTCCCTTGTCAATTTATCAATTGAGGAATGGCTTGATTTTTTTGTACAATTGATTTAACTCCTTATAAATTTGAGTAATTAGACCTTAGTCAGAGGTTTTTGTTATGAAGATTTTCCCCCCAATTTGTTGTTTCCCTTCTAATTTTGGTTGCATTGGTTTTGTTTGTACAAACCCTTTTTAATTTAATATAATCAGAATTATTTATTTTACATTTTGTAATTTTTTCCAACTCTTGATTGTTCTTAAAATCTTTCCTTTCCCAAAGATCTGACAAATGTACTATTCTATGTTCCCCTGATTTACTTATAGTTTTCTTCTTTATATTCAAGTCATTCACCCATTCTCAGTTTATCTTGGCGTAGGGTGTGAGATGTTGATTCAAACCCAATGTCTCCCATACTATCTTCCAATTTTCCCAGCAGTTTTTTATCAAATGATGAATTTTTTTCCCCAAAAGTTCTGATCTTTGGGCTTATCATAGATTGCCTTGCTGAGGTCACTTACCCCAAATCTATTCCACTGATCCTCCTTTCTGTCTCTTAGCCAGTCCCATATTGTTTTGATGACCACTGCTTTATAATATAGTTTGAGATCTGGGACTGCCAGGCCCCCTTCCTTCGCATTTGTTTTCATTATTTCCCTGGACATCCTTGATCTTTTGTTCTTCCAAATGAGCTTTGTTATGTTTTTTTTGTAATTCAGTAAAAAAGGTTTTTGGTAGTTTGATGGGCATGGCACTAAATAAGTAAATCTGTTTGGGTAGGATTGTCATTTTTATTATGTTAGCTCTTCCTACCCATGAGCAATCAATGTTTTTCCAGTTGTTGAGATCTAGTTTTAATTGTGTGGAGAGTGTTTTGTAGTTGTGTTCCTATAGTTCCTGTGTTTGTCTGGGCAGATAGATTCCCAAGTATTTTATATTGTCTAGGGTGATTTTAAATGGAATTTCTCTTTCTAATTCATGCTGCTGAGATGTGTTGGAAATATATAGAGATGCTGATGACTTATGTGGGTTTATTTTGTATCCTGCAACTTTGCTAAAGTTGATTATTTCTACTAGCTTTTTAGGTGATTCTCTAGGATTCTTTAAGTAGATCATCTGCAAACAGTGATAGCTTGGTTTCCTCATTGCCTATTTTAATACCTTTAATTTCTTTTTCTTTTCTAATTGCTACTGCTAGTGTTTCTAGCAAAGGCTTGCTTTTTAATTCTATTCTGACTTAAGGAAAATTTTCTGGGAAAGGTGAGATCCCATGTTCCAGGGCTGATAAGTGTTTGAATATGGAATACCTCCTAGGATTAGTTTCCTAACCTTCATTTGAGAAAAAGCTGGCAACCTTAACCAAAGAATAATCCAAGCTCCACCCCCTTTTTCCCATTTGGCCATTCTTCTGGGATCTCAGAATACTTGACAAGCATTATTATATCAGTCATCACACACTCCCTGTACTTAAGGTGACATCTAGTTAGTTACACACAAAAAGGTTCTGCAATAACATTGACTCAAGCTGGATGATATCAGCCAAAACCTTTCCCCTTTGCAAAACAAAGTTGAAATTTGAGTCCATCCTTGTGGCATAAGATTAGTCAGTTCCCTGGGGAATCTTCTTAGTGATCACCCTAGTATTCCTTAAAGATGGTCACATGCCCATAGACCCCCACAGATTCTGGCAGAAGGATTTGGTCAAACTCCCCAGTACTACAGTTGCCATGGAAAACCAAAACAGTGACTCAGACCCAATCAAACTTACTTAGACTCTCCAACCAGGCTTTATCACCAAATGAGAGCAAGGTGATGTAAGCTTGTCACTACTCCATCAGCTTTTCTTTGCCTGAGGTTCAACTACCATATTGATTAAGTTGGGAAATCATTTCACTGTTGGAGTTTTCTTGCTTTCTAAAAGCATGGCTGTTGAAAAGGTCTTTGAGGAATTTTTTGGTCTACACATTCTTCTATCTCTTGTAGTTGGTGCTATACAGTTCTTCCCCAGCACCTCCTTTTTTCTGCTAGATTAACAAACAGGATTCTTCTCACCCAGGGAGCAGAGTTGCAAGATTCCCTGTCATTAGGCTGATTTCCATGTTCCCCCATTACATTCCACTTTCAGCAGGTCTTAGGCTCTCCATTGCCACCTGGGAATGCATTGACCCCTCCATTTGATTGTCAGAGGTCTGATAGTCTTACCCTGGGATCCTGCTGCCTACTTTCCATATTCTTAAATTCAGCAAAGTGCAAGAACAATATGAGGCCACCAAACTACCTAATGATGTTTACATAATTCTATTACACTGAATAACAAAAGAGCTCATAAAAGCGAATAATACAATTATATCAACATTATATAGCTGCCTGATGAATAAATGGAATTGAATTAAAAGACTGTAAATAGAACAGAATGAAAACCTATTGTTTAAAATACAATGCAAGTCAAATGGATTAACCAAAGGCAAACCTGTTTATTATCACTTGGGGTGGTAAAGTTGTTGATGCCAGGATGCCATAGCCTTCAGATATGTTATACTCTATCAGTTTTCTCTGTCTTAAGTATTTACCCTCTGAATCTCCCATTTGTTCTACCTTTGCTGAAACACAGCAGTGTTAACTGAGGACTCAGAGCACAAATGAGAGGGAACATGGATGGAATTTAGTACCAGTGACATGGGCATTATACCCCCAGAAACTCAGGCAAACTGTTATCAGGGAAACTCCCTTGCTCTGAGCCTAAAAACAGCCAATGGCCCCTCTAGGGTCCTGAGATGACTATCTACCTTTGGTCATTCTCTAGATTTAAGATGGACAGAGAGAGGCACCTCCAGGCCCTACCTCGATCCTATCAGACATCTGCTTGTTCCCCAAAACTAAGGCATTTTTATGTCCCCAGGCAGATGATCACCCCACCTCGACAAATGCCTGGGTGACTAACACTCTCTATTGTAAAAAGTATAAAATCCCCAGAACGGATGTAGTCTGGGGAACAGCCTTTCTATTCATGCTGTCCTCCCAAGAAGCTGCTCCCCATCTTGTTGGCCCACCTTGTTATCCTCCTGGCCATTCTCAACATTACCTCCCAAATTAATACATTTCTCTTTTTGTTTTTAAGCTAAGTTTTGAAGTCTTGCATTCTTGCAAAAGGTATCCTTCCCGAACCCCAGGGGTGCAGCTCTTCACCCCATAACACCAGGACCTAGGTCTTTACACCAATTTAATTCAGCCAACGGGGATTTTAAGGCAAAGTAAACTACTAGGAACATGCAGTATTAGAGGCAGCTAAATGGCTAGTGCCAGGCCTAGAGATGGGGGAGACAAAAGTTCAAATCAGGCCTCAAATGCTTTTTAGCTGTGGGCAAATTACTTAACCCCCGTTGCCCCACCTTTACTGCTTTTCTGCCTTGGAACCAAAACTTAGTATTGATTCTAAGACATAAAGTGAAGATTTAAAAGAAACATGTAATATTAAAAATGGTATCATCAGGACTCAACAATGAAACGTCACCATTACACTGTTCATTATAGAAAAGAACCTAGTGCAAGATGAATCTATTCTCAGCCCCATCCAAAGTTCAATTTTGGAAGTACCAAACAGATTACTTAGTAACAATCACTTGGTAAGCCTGGACAATTCAATTAAATGCTTTGAGCTTCTCTTTCCTCATCTTTAAAATGGGGCTAGTAAAAGGATCTACCTCATAGAGTTGTTATGAGGATCACACGAATTAGCAAATACAAAGCACTTTGCAATCCTTGAAGTGGCTTATGAATGTCAAGTCTTGCTGTTATTGGTGCATGAAAAAATATTATTGCTGAGTCCGTGGCACAGCCTGAAAAGACTGTGTTAGAGCAATGCTCCAAAGTAAATATATGCAGGTCCATATGTATACTTCAGCCCTTTAGGAATGCTTTATTTCATCATTCCTTTCATCAGTACCAGTTGCATGCCTTCTATATCTTAGAAGGTAGTTTTTGTGAGCTCTTATGGTGGGAAAAAACCAAAACAACCAAAAAAAAAACCTTCTCATCTGATAGCCAACCCCCTGGGGAGCTCTCTAAATTTGGGTGAGTCATTCTCTGGATGACAGACACACAGTCTCTTGTCAGGCCCATATCTGAAGGCTTTCCAGCTAGGTGGCACAGTGGATAGAGCCCTGAGCCTGGAGTCAGGAAGACTCATCTTCATGTATTCATCATGCATTCAAATCTGGCCTTAACCACTTACTAGCTGTGTGACTCTGGGCAAGTCACTGAACTCTGTTTGCCTCAGTTCCTCATCTGTAAAATGAGGTATAGAAAGAAACCACTCTAGTATCTTTGCCAAGAAAATTCCAAAATGGGGTCACAGAGAATTGGATGAGTAAACAAAAACATCTATAGCAAACCTGCTAGAGCTTGTGCTTTCCTGGCATTCACCTTGAATCTAGGGCCATCATCAATAAAGGAAAAAACTAATTCTAAGGGCATTAAGTAGCTGAGACTCCCCTGATCCTTGTCCTAAAGAACCTGGTACCCCGGTTCTGTCTAGGGGAATGAAAAGTCTAAGAAAAAACTCAGGCTCTCAGGGAGTAAGAAAGGGGAGCTTTTCTGGAGTTCAAGAAAGATGCTTTTTCTAGAAGGGCCGGGAAATAGTGTATATATATTAGACTTAGGCACAACAACATGAGGGTTTCAACTGAGCCAGGAGCTGAGGCAAAGGACCAGGTTTATGGGGGGAGAGGGGGAAGTGGTTTGCATTAGTGCTACTTTTCCTACTATGAAAAAAAATAGGAGAAAGAAGAGCAGGAGAAGGAAAAGGAGAAAGAAGAATCATCCAGGGTCACTTCCATAATTAGATATGTTTTGACAAGTCAAGTCATGAGTTAAAGACACAAGACCTCCAGTGGATAGTGATGAAGATAGGCATGATTTTCAAACCCAATACAGAAATGTCTTATTCCAATTCCTCCTGCCCCCACCTCTGGGCAAGAGATTCAATAAGGATTTGATGGCTATAATAGCTGTCCTAAAAACCAGATCAAGATGGTGCCTGGTAGTCATAATGTGACATACCTAAGCAAATATAATAGAATCTGTGTATTCAAATGATAGTTGGTCCCTTCAAAGTAGTCACTATGGGTAGCTGTCATTACTCAAAACATGTTGAGATTTTGTGGTATATTTGAAGCGCTTTCAAAACCCAGAGCCTATTCTTTTGAATATCCTTCACTATGGCAAATCTCCATCATCTGCCAATAGATTTGGTTTTTGGAAACAGGCAAGAGTTGTTCAGTCAAGTCTCAAAACTAAAGTGAATGTTCAAGCTGGGTAATATAATTTTTGATGATAGGCAAGTGAATGCACAAGAGAGGATAATAATGTATGGGTTTATAAGCTAAATCTGAAACTAATTTTGAAAGACAAACTCCCTAAATGTACAGATACTCTGAGGATGCAAAAGCAGGAAGTTTGCCAGGGTTCCAGAATCCTACCCAATTCCAATTTCCAGATCCTTTGTGAATGTGAATGTGCATGCAGGAAAAGAAATGGTTAAGACTGAATGAAACAAAATTTTAAAAGGCACTAAAAATAAACTGCTTAAATTTGTATAGACGGGCCCTAGTTATCTTTCTATTGATTGTTGGGACTATAGTATTTGTAAGGGATCTCTTATTTATTCAACATTAAGCTCATTAACAATTTAGATATTAAGATTTTTTTCTTATTAAAAAAAAAAGACTGAAAATATCACACAACCTATTCCTAGTTGGGGAAAGAAGGAAGAGGGGAAGGTAGATCAGATGAAATGTCTTTAACTCTCTCATGGTTGCCAGACCAAGATGGGATACTTTTTAAAAATTTTATTTATTTATTTAATTTAGAATATTTTTCCATGATTAGATGATTTCTGTTCTTCCCATTCCCTGCTCCCCCCCCCTCCTGTAGCCAAAGAGCAATCCAACTGGATTTTACAGGTATCATTGACCAAGGCATATTTCCAAGATGGGATACTCTTAATATCTCTGAAAAATTGTCTGTGTAACCATCCAGGTTCAACAACAGAGTGCAGAGATGTTTATATAAAATGGTGCCTGTACTTTTCCCCTATTTGCCATACAGAAAAGAGGGGAGCCTTTTCTCATATAGGCCAGTGTCCTTAGTCTATGATAGCTGAAACTTTGATTCTGTAAGATTCCCATAGTTCATAGTGTTCTGAATTTGATGTCAGGAAGATCTGAGTTCAAATGCACTTTACACACTTAATAACAGCTGTGAAACGCTGGGCAAATCACTTAAGCACTCTGTGCCTCCCTTATACTCATCTGTAAAATGAGGGTTTGGATGTAATGATCTTTAAGGTCACTTCCGACTCTAAATCTATTTTCTAATAACATAGCATAAAATATTTCCTCGTGGGAGACTTAATGATGACATATACATTCCTTTGGGAAGTTTGCCAGGTGTAAGGGTGGAACCTCCAAAGTACACATGTCCAGGTACTGCACCCTAAATATATCTCCTTCAAGAACCAAAGTCTTCCCTTGGAGCCATGGGAATGACTGGCCCCCAGTGAACACCACCACAAATGGATCGACACAGTCAGGAATCAGAGAAGGTATCATTAGAATCACTAAATTCTGAGCTAAAGGGAAAAGTCTTCTGATCCAACTTGCTTATTTTCCAATGCAGGACCTGAGGTCCAGAGAGGTCCCACAGATGTAGCTACTAGAAAAACCAAACTAGAGGGCAGGTCTTCGATCTCTTAATCCAACCTCTTAACCCCACTCTTATCACATTGCCTCTCCTGAAATAATACAGCTACATTTTGAATAAATAGGTTTTTGTACACTAGCCTGTGAAACTAAGCAACGTTCATAATATTTTTCTATGGGAAAATGTGCTCTGAGTTAGCTATGGATTTAGTCATAGATTGTTAGATCTGGAAGGAATCTGAGAGATCATTTAGCCTTATGGACACAGCCCCCTCCTACTCTACCCCCTTCCAAATCCATCCCCCTCACACACAAACTCTTTGAGCTAAAGAAACTAGAGGCTCAGAGACATTGAGTGATTTCCTTCAAAGTCACATAGCCAGTTTGCAGCAAAGAGGGGATAAGATGAACTAGATCTGCTTAATTCCTGACCACTATTCCATAAATAGCTGATTTAGAAACTTCTGGAACCTATGGATAGAGCTGGAGTCAGGAAGACTTGAGTTCAAATTTGGTACCTCGGACACCATCAAGGTATGTGATGCTGGACAACTTAATTTGGGCTTCAGCTTCTTCCCCATCTGTAAAAGGGGAATAATAATCTAAATACCACCCACTTCACAGGGATGTTGGGAGAATCAATGACAATGGGTGGAAAGCATTTTGGAAAACTTAAAGCAGTACTCTAATGCCAGCGATCAATTTTGCTCTATTCTGGCATTCCATTAACAAAACTCTCAATTAGCCAGCACTATTGGATGGAGTAAAAGGTTTTTTGTTTCTTTTCTTTTTTCTTCCTTTTTTGTTTTTTTTTTTAATATTTCAGAGCTAACAGAGAAAAAAAAATAAACCAACTAGGTGAAGTAGTGGATAGGATAGAATACTGATCCTGGAGTCAGTCAGGAAGACCCAAGTTCAAATATAATCTTAGTCATTTAATAGCTGTGTATGACCTGAGCAAGTCAGTTAACCCTCTTTGCCTCAGTTTCCTCATCTGTAAGAAACAAGCTAGAGAAGAGATGGCAAGCCACTCCAGTATCTTTGCCAAGAAAACCTCAAATAGGGTCATGAAGAGTCACACATGACCAAAATGATTCAACAACAACAGAAGAAAACTGGGTAAACACGTCTGTGGAGGTATTCTAAGACATTTGGTTATATTGACATTTTATCACCACCAGTGTCAACAAGTCCGCTATGTGCATTTAAAAACACTCTCCGCCTTCAAACTCATGTTTTACAGTTCGAAAGGCTTTTTGTATTGCAACTACTTTGACGACTAGAGATTGGGAAGCAAATTATTTCAGCCATTTCCATGGAAATGAATAGACACATCCTCCAACTATTCAAATATTTGACTGGCGCTTTTGTGGAGGCTTTGAACTCCAAAGAGCTGCAGCTGCCTATTTATGTTTGTTTCACTCATAGAAATCCAGCTTGCTGATTCAGTGGAAGCCCCATCCTTTGTTAATTAGCCCACTTTGATTCTCAAAATCCCACTGCCTACAAAAAAAAAAAGAAATGACTATTTGCATTTACAATTGCTGAGAATTACTGTAGTCTTTGGGGGGCTAGAGGAATGGAAGCTGGAGGGCCACCTGGATCTTGCTAGACACATTTGCGCCACTACAGTTGAGGTGGCAAGATCTTTGTGGCCAGCTGATTAATTTATCAGTTATCGTTATTGGCAGGCAAATGCAGCACAGACCTGAGATGAAAGTGTAGCAGAACAGATAGGGGCATTAATCAATACTCACACAAGAGCCAGAGGGAGGTACAGATCCAGAGGAAAATAAAATGCTCTGGGAGACTTGAAAATGATTTATCACTTTTAATATATATCACCAGACCCATTCATTATCACTGCTCAAAGGCTTCCATGTTCTGAAAACTTTGGCAATAAAACAATCTTTTCTTAAAACATTTCGGTGAAGGATGCAGGTGGGAAAAATAAAAGACTGTGAAAAACAAGCTGATGGTAAGAGATGTTCAGATTAATATGAAATCTCTCCTTGTTACTTTTCTGATCTCCCTAGAACTGTTTCTTTGGCTCATCTGGGTATCTACGTTTCCCTAACTTGACTCAAATCTCAGCTAAAATCTTATCTTCTATCAGAAGGCTTTCTTGATCCCTCTTAATTCTAATGACTTCTTTCCATTAATTATTTCCCATTTGTCCTGTATATAGCTTGTTTGTACACAGTTGTTTGCATGTTCTTTCCCCCAATTGATTGTAAGTTCTTTGAAGACTGTCTAAGATCTTTCTTTGTATCCTCACAGCTCAGTGCTATTCCTAGCACATAGAAGACACTTAATAAATGCATATTAACTGACTGACTGACTAGAGAGAGCCTATGGAATTAATCAGATGCAGAAGATGAAAGTTATGGCCAATGCCCCAGTTCCTCCTATTGTTTTAGGTAGTGAGGGAAAGAGAAGGAGAAGCCAGAAAGCCAGGAGTGGATGCAGAGTACTGAAAAGTCAATAAAATATTAAAATAGTAACCACCATTACATAGGAAAAAGAGCTTTAAAAGAAAAGTGGACCAAGCATTAAGAAATCTGAATTCGAATCAGTGCATAAGCTAGTGATACGACCTTTTGCTAACTAGCTGTGTAACTCTGGGAAAGTTATTTCATAACTGTAAGCCTTGATTAGCTTATTTGCAAAATGATAAGATTGAATGAGATGATTCCTATGGTACCTTTCATTTTAGACTTCTCCTACTTCTAGAAAGGAAACTAAAGATTGGAATATCATATAGTATTTCAAGACTTACAAAGTATTTTATGGATACTATCTACATTAACTGTCAAAACAATCCCGTAGTTGTGCTCTTATTATCCCTGTTTTACAGATGAGAAAACTGGGGTATGAAGGAAGGTAAATGACTCAGAGTCACCAAACCAGTAAGTATCCAAGACAGGATTCAAACTAAGGAAACTAAGGGAGGAAAGAGTTCCAAGAAGGAAGAGGTAGGAATCAGTGTCTAACACAGGAGAGAGTTCAAGGATGAGGACAAACAGAAAACCACTACAGTCAAATCAACTAAAGGGGTTCCTTTGGGAGAGGGATTATCTCTTTTTGATATCGCTGAAAATTCCTATAATACAGAGAATAAAACCATGGAACAGATTGGACATTAATGAATATTTAATGATGATGGCAGTGATTTAGGGGAGAACAACAATGATAATAATAACTGAATGATTCCCAACACAATGTACCTGAAATTAGAGTAATCGTTTGCTGGGTTCAAGTGAGTGGATGGCAAAGAGATAACTGAAATGAACTGAAAAGAAGAAAACAAAAAGAGTCATGAACACAGGGCTGCCTTAGAGAAGGGATAGAGCAAGGCAGAGATTCAGAATAAAGGTAGAAGTTTCATTCACTTCTTTAAGGACTGACTGATATTCCCCAAAGAAGACTGATCTTCCCCCAAATTCCCTTCCCCTGTCCTTTAACAAGAGACAGAAAAATGATGTAGCCAGTAAAGTGCCAGCCTAGAGTCAGAAGGACTCATCTTCGTGAATTCAAATCTGGCCTCAGATACTTATCAGCTATATGACCCTGGGCAAATCACTTAACCCTGTTTGCCTCAGTTTCCTCATCTATAAAATACACTAGAGAAGGAAATGGCAAACCAATCCAATTTCTTTGCCAAGAAAAGTCCAAATAGGTTCCCGGAGATTCAGACATGATTGAAACCATTAAACAACAACACTTTAATAACAGACACATTAAGCTCTGTTCACTTCTTTTACCTAAACTACTCCTGTGTCTTTATTTTTCCACAAACACAAAGAACATGGAGTTTAGTTAGATATGCAAAACTTTAAACTAGGAGAGAGGGCTAAACCTTTGTCTGAATGTTACACATCTTCATAACTAAAGTCTCTTAGCTATTGTGATTTTTATACTGATAAGTAGAGAGACAGTTCCAGCAAGCAATTATTAAATACTTACTATATGCCCAGCACAGTACTAATAAATTTCTGTCTGATTTAAACTCCATAAAATTTGAGAAAAAAGGAGCCACGGGGACTGAAGGACCTTTAAAAAGACCCTACAGTAACAGTGAGCTAGCTGGGTTTAGCTAATTCTGTTTCCAGCTTCTGATATCAGAAAGGAAAGGAGCCTTAGATAGAAATGAGTTGAGACCTAGGTGAGACTGGAGAAGTTAAGGGGAGATTTAATGCTCCTGATACCAGGAGGAAAGAAAAAGGCAAGGGAAGAGAATAAACATTTATGTAACACCTACTATACACCAGGCTATACACCAGGCATTATGCTAAAGATTTAGGTTTTCTTTCCCCCTCATACATATTAGCTCACTAAATTCTCACAACCATCCTATGGGATAGCTACTTTTATTTTAAAATTCCTATTTTACAGGTGAGGAAACGGAGACAAACAGAGGTTAAATGCCTTGTTCAGGATCACTCATCTAGTAAATCTCTCAGGCTGGATTTGAACTCCTATCTTCCTGACTCCACATCTAGTGCTCTATCCACTATACCACTAGCTGTATTTAGTGGTATAAAGGATGTATTACCCTCCATAGGACCACCTCCCAGTGTCACAAGCAAGAAAGGAAAGAGATGGCAATGACAGAATGGGAGAATGGCAATCCAGAAAAACTTCTAGTTTTTTTAGACCTAGTCTTTCTTTGACTATTTACTTGTTCCACTTAATACTTCCTCCTTCTCTTTATTTAGTAGAGCTAGACACTTCTTGGTCCATTCTCCTGCCTGGTATTTAACATCAGAAATAAGAAACTAATTGGATTTGCCAATGGATTTGCCAATTAAACTACCAAATCCGACCCCTCATCTTATAGAAGAAAAAACTGAGACCTCTTCAAAAATCATACAGGTAGTAAATGTCTGGGGGTAGGATTCAAACTCAAGTCTTCCTGACTCCATGTATAATACTCTATTGACTCACTTTGCCTCTACAGAATGCCAAGAAGCTAGTGTTAATTTAATGGGGCTGCTGGAAAGCCAGGGGATATTTCCTCAATTATTTTATATTTAGCTGGAGTAATCCATTTACCTGTATATCTGTTATTTCCTCCAATAGAATGTAAGCTCCTTGAGGGAAGGGACTTTTACTTTTATATTTTTGATTGATTGGAAAGTTTTAGCAGCAGCCTGTCTTGCAGGATATTTGCAAGAAGAAAGAAAGAAAGAAAGAAAGAAAGAAAGAAAGAAAGAAAGAAAGAAAGAAAGAAAGAAAGAAAGAAAGAAAGAAAGAAAGAAAGAAAGAAAGAAAGAAAGAAAGAAAGAAAGAAAGAAAGAAAGAAAGAAAGAAAGAAAGAAAGAAAGAAAGAAAGAAAGAAAGAAAGAAAGAAAGAAAGAAAGAAAGAAGGAAGGAAGGAAGAAAGAAAGAAAGGAAGAAAGGAAGAAAGAAAGAAAGAAAAAGGAAGGAAGGAAGAAAGAAAGGAAGAAAGAAGAAAGAAGGAAGGAAGGAAGAAAAAGAAAGAGAAAGAAAGCAAACAAGCAAGGAAGGAAGGAAGGAAGGAAAGAAGGATGTAGATAGAAAAGCTGGCATCAACATCTACTACTAAATAGTACCATTCCTCTGAAAGCACAGTTAGGAGGTGGGGAACAAACCAAGAAACTCAATACCCACTTATTTCAAAACTGCCCAGTCCTTCATCCATATGTCTAATAAAGAGTAGCAATTTGTCTATATTTTACAGGCACAAATGGTCTGTTGGCAGCATCACACACTGCCTGTTTCCAGGGATTAGGGAGGCCTGCATAACTCTCCAGCAACAGAGCAAAGCAAAGCCACAAGCATGTTGGAGCCTGGCCCTTTCAAGTGTACAAGAATTTAAGGGGCCAAATTTGCTGCTCCAGTCATGCAAGTCAAAAGGAACTATATGCCTGCAAGAGGATAAGGAGTTGGCTCCCAATCATCATAAATAATGATAAAGGTCCAATTTCTTGCCTTGTCCAGCATCTCCCTGTAACTGATGGGAACACAGTGGTCTGGCTGATGTCAGAGGAAACTCAGCACTAGTCCAGACCCCTGGTTTTGCAATATGAGATGGCAGAGAGAGCTGACAATACCAACTTAGTAATTCTTTTTTTTTTTTAAACCCTTACCTTCCGTCTTAGAGTCAATATTGTGTATTGGCTCCAAGACAGAAGAGTGGTAAGGGCTAGGCAATGGGGGTCAAGTGACTTGTCCAAGGTCACACAGCTGGGAAGTGTCTGAGGCCAGATTTGAACCTAGGACCTCCCATCTCTAAGGCCTGGCTCTCAATCCACTGAGCTACCCAGCTGCCCCTCCCCCAACTTAGTAATTCTAAAACTTGGACATTCTGTTCTTTGCTTTCTGCCCTGTACCTTGAATCAGTGTCCATAATTCCTATTGATGAACCTGATGCATTTGTTCACATTTTCATAAAAAGAAAATTAGACATTATTAAGTCTGGCAATAATTAAGGGGTCCAATAGGGACAAAATGACTTTTCCAGCACATACCTGTCTTAGTTGTTGGCATTTTTTTTTCATGTATATGTTAACTATCTTGGTAAGATAAGTTATTGGATGACATGAAGTGATTTCTAAATGTTTCAAAGGAGCAGTAATACCCATTAGTTTGACTACCAAACCAGAAGTGGGTGTTAAACAATAACAAATCATGTTAAGAATTTAAAAGCATGCATGGAATAATTGATACTGCATTAAAAGGGAGACTAAAAAATGAATGATGCAAACTTATCTCTTTTCTGAGTCTTTACATTTTTAACTGATCCACAGAGAAAACTTGGCAAGCCATAGAACCTAGAAATTGAATTCAAATTTTAGAGTAAGACCCTGGAAAAATTCATTATGCCTTCCAATGCATAATTTCAATTTTCTTTAACCAATGAAGCAGTTTCTGGGAAAAGATCATCTATATTTTATACAAGGAATGGTCTATTTTTAAGCTGATAATGGTATCCTTAGATGAATTATCATCAAATATATCAGAGCCAATGTAAAAAATCCCATAAAACATTTTTACTTGTATTAAAAAAAAAGAAATGAAAAGGATTGTGGAGAAAAATTAACCTAAGTAGACTCTTTTTTTATTTCTTAATGTTTTCTTGTAGTTATACTGGACCCCAAATGAGTCTGGTGCTTTTGTCATAAACTTTTAAAGATATTTTGCTAAAGCATAACTTAAATGTACTATATATTTGATTAATTAAAAATGTATAATGCAAGATCAAAATTTTGTCACATAAGAATTGGAAACTGAGGAGAAGTCCATCAGTTGTGGGATGAGTGAACAAGTTGTGGTATGTGGTTGTAATGCATTACTATTGCACCAGAAGAAATGATGAATAGGCTGAGTTAAAAAAAAAAAGAAAAACCTGGAAAAACTTATATGAACTGATGCAAAGTGAAGTGAGCAGAGCCAGGAGAACAGTGTAACCGAAATATTGTATGGTGATCTACTGTGAAAAGACTAAATTATTATCAACAATGCAAAGTTTTAAGATAACCCCAAGAGATTCATGATGAAATGCTATTCATAGCCCAAGAAGGAACTATTGGAGTCTGATTGCAGATCAAAGCATTCCATTTTTCACTGTATTTACTTCATAAACTTTTTATCATGTGTGTGATATATATCTTCTCTCATGGCATGAGGAATATTGAATTTTGCATGATAGCCCTGGTTTACTCTGTATTGGACTAGCAGGGAGGGAGAAAGAGAATCTGAATCATAAAATATCAGATAATGCTTGCCAAAAATAGTTTCTACATATAATTGAAAAAAAATTAAGTTAAAGAATAAAAAAGGTCATACTCCAAGGAAATGTATAGGAAATCAGACTTGATCTAATAAAGAAAATATACACAGATGGAGGTGGGGGAGGTTTTACTTCTGAAGATGAAAAAAAAATTTCTAACCATTTCACTGATATATAATTCAATACTCTTTCTTGTCTAATATATTAATTTCTCTTTTATACATATTGGAAACCCCCAAACATAGGTTATAACTGAAATCCTCTACTTTTTGGAAAAAAACTATATTTTCATGTATGATATATAGCCATAGGTAGAGATATAATAAAAAAATGAGAGGGACATTACATAATGGTTAAAGAACTGGTTAAAGAGCTGGCTTAGAAGCCAAGCAGATATGGGATCAAATTCCACTTCTGAAACAAATTTTATTTTGTAATTATAATTTTATTCACAAGAAGGAATTCTGGTACCTGATGTTTCTACTTTTCTTGCATCAAAGATCTTGAAATGTCTCTTATCAATGGAGTATTTTGTATATGTTCAATTTTTTAATGAATTATATGACTCATTTTCCCACAGCATTAAGATTTTCTCAAAAACTTTTCAGCATAACTCAAGTAACAAAATTTGTAGTTTGTTAAGGAGTAATAATAATAATACCTTTGCATTTTTCATAGTAATTTTGAGAGGTCCTGGAAAGAGCTAGGTAGTCTAGGGGATGGACTACTGGACCTGGATTCAGAAAGACCTGAGTTCAAATCCTGCCTCTGACATTTATTAGCTAGATGACTTTGATCAAGTGATTGAGCCTCTCTAAGCCTCAGTTTTTCCATTTTAAAATGAAGATAATAAAAGCATTATTGGAATTATAAGGATCAATTGAGAATACAACAAAAAATGTTTTATGAACCCTGGAATACTATATAAATGCTAGAAATTATTATATTGTTTTATTGTTGTTGTTATTGTCAAGTTGTTTCAGTCGTGTCTAATAGTGATCCAGTTTGGGATTTTCTTGGCAGATACTAGAGTGGTTTGACCTTTCCTTCTCCAGTTCATTTTCTAGACAGACAGGGAACTGAGGCAAACAGGGCTAAGTTACTTGACCAAGGTCACAAAGATAATGAGTATCTGAGCTCAGATTTGAATTCAAAGATGAACCTCCCTGACTCCAGCCCTGGTGCTCTATCCTCTGCACCAGTTAGGTCCCCCATGTTGTTTTATTAGCCCTCATTTTTTGTAGAAGAGGAAAACGAGGCATAAAAAGCCAAAGTGAATCTCTCTGCTTTTTCAGGGAATAAGTTGCTTTGGAGAGATTCCTCTCTAAGTCTTTAAACCTGTAGAAGGAGGGAGATTTGAACTCGGTGTCCTCTGAGATCCCTCTCAGTTCTAGATTTCTGAGCTTATGACTCCAAGTCTAGTGTTCTCTCCACTCCACAATGCTGATCCTTGTTCTGTGAGGTTTCTCCTACAGAGAAGAGAGCTTAAAGGTGGTCTTAATATTTCAAGTATATTTGGATTTAGTGAAATAAGAAATACCTCTGAGGGGTCCAGAATGACCATCACAATTTGACAGAAAATCAGCGTGTGTTGCTTTGGCCAAAAAAAAATCAACACTCAACTTTAAGCCACTTTAAACCTTTAGCTGTGCTGATCCTTGGAAGAAAGACATGAAATCTGTTGCTGAGACTATACTTAAAGGCTTTGCCATTGGGCAGGAGCTGCCAGAGCTTGTTCTCCTTTGGCACAAACTCCCAAATCTCCAGGACTCTTTTCATACCACAATGAGGTATGAGTCAAACTGTAATGGAGGTCCCCTCCAAATCATGCCATCAGGTTTTCCAAGTAGCTACCAGGCACAATGCTCATCTCATTACATAGTAGATAGACTGTCGAAGCTAGAGTCAAGAAGACCTGAGTTCTAAAATAGCCTTAGACACCAGCTATGTGACCCTGGACAAGTCACTTAATTTCTATCTACCTCAGTTTCTTTGAAAATAACAGCATCTACCTCACAAGATTGCTGCTACTTGGAAGGTGATATATAAACCTCAATACTGCTAGATAAATACTAGTTGTTGTTATTCTCTATAAAATTGGAGGGTCTTCTTGCACTTGGAGTCAGGAAGATCTGATTTCAAAACTGGCCTCAGACACTGATTAGTTTGTGATTATGGGCACGTCAGTTTAGCCTTTTTTTGCCTCAGTTTTCATCATCTGCAAGATGGGGGCAATAACAGCGTCTCCTCTTCAGAGTTGTCAAGATGATCAAATGAGATAATAATTGTAAAGTGCCTAGCACATTGCCTAGCATGTAGTACGTGCTATATAAATATTGGCTATCATCATTATTGTTACTGTTAACTCAAACAAGATTTCATTTTTATTTTTTGCCTTTCTTGTATTCTTAACACTTAGCACAGTGCCAGGTACATATAGGCACTTAATAAGTATTTGTTAACTTGACTTAATTTTTTTTAAATTGGTAGAATTGCAGCAGAAACAAGTAAGGATAAGTAATAAGTAAGTAATAGCCATGATATTTAATTATACTTTCCTAAGTGCTTTTACTGCACATCCCCTATTTTAGCATAATTTCTAGGAACCAGTTGCCTTACTCTCATGCCTGTCACATGACCATCTTCAATTTCAAATTTCGGTTTCAAATATTGAAACTGATGATGAAATATGACTACGTAAAGTATCTTTATACTGAAATGATTTTAAACACTTCTTATGATTTGAATATGTTTTCATTATTTGAGAATAACAATAGCGAAGTCTTAAAAGCTTCAGTACTCTATTACTCATGACACGATGAGGTAAGCAAAATTATTGTCATCCTGATTTTTCCCCCAGTAGAGACTGAGGCTCAGAGTGATTGAATAACTTGCTCCCTGGTCACACAACTGGTGGTGGGATTCAGACACAGGTCTTGTGCTATGCTGCCTCTGGGACTCCCTCCACCTAAGGATGGTAAATGTTTAGCAACTGGTTCTCTCTCTCTCTCAAAACACATGTGTGCATCTCAAATGTTTAATTTGATCTTCTTTGTTACTCATTTTTCCTTCCTTTCTTAAGTCTCCGTGATCAACAAGACAATGTTAAGCCCTGCTTTGCCAATTCCTGAAATGTAAATGCTCACACTGAAAATTTAACCATTGACTATGGAAAGTAGCTGCAAGCTTCTAGCACATTCTGTGCCTCGACTGATGCAAAACACAAATCCTCTGTGACTTGGTAGACACTCTTTGTGACTTACCCCTCTTTCTCCACAAAAACTTTGTGATGGCCCACTTAAAGATCTTCTATTCATTTTTATAATCACTGCTCTTTCATCTCAATCCATTTCAGGGTCTTTCTCCTCCTCCTAATAACTTTAGCTAGTATTCTCTGGACTGAAGACCACCACCATTGTCCACATTCAGTTTTAGGACAAGTTAGATTCTAAGAAAACCTATGCCCTATATTCAGACTAATAAGGTAATAGTGACCCTCTGCTTTCGTGAATATACTACAATATTTTAAATAATAATGAAGCCCCGAATAAGAAATATTTTGTTGTATAAGACAAATGTCCAGACTAATTAAGAAAACCAGAGACACAGAGGAGCTCTATTTTGTTTTGTTTCTATCAGTCACTACCTATATGTTCTTATGTTAGACATTAACCTTCCAGGTAGTCTTGTGTTCCTCATCTGTAAAATGAGGGAATTTAACTAGATGATCTCAAAGGTCCCTTCTAGTATTAAATCTGTGATCTATGATAAATTCTTCATTAATAATACCACTATAGAAATTTAGGGCTTGTTAGAACAGATATGACAAGCATTAATGGCCTGAAAGCCATTCTATTGCCTAAATTTAATGACGATTTCCCTGTTTTTTACAGAAATAAGATTTTTTAAAAGCCTCTCTCTTGTCTCTCTTATCTCTCTAAACATACATTTTACTTAGACTTATTATGGCACAATCTTAGTATTCAGCTGGCTAAAGCTCCAATAATCATTAATACTTTTTTTTCATGAAAAGAGAATAATAGAGTGAACAAGAAAGAAAAACATATGGGATTCCCTCCTTTAAAAGTGAAAGGTTGGTTCAAATCTGGCCTCAGACACTTCCCAGCTGTGTGACCCTGGGCAAGTCACTTACTCCATTGCCTAGCCCTTACCACTCTTCTGCCTTGGAACCAGTACATGGTATTGATTCCAAGATGGAAGATAAGGATTTTTATTTTTTAAAAAGTCAAAGGTTGGAAGGCACAAGGACAAAAGTTATTATTTTAAAGAAAATCTATTTGCTAGCTATCCTGATGAATGGCACGTTTTGAGTACTTGGAACTCAGTAGGGGCCTACCCTCCACAGTAATACATAAAACTTATTTTTTCTGAAGAAAAGAAGTCTTCATATCAAGAACAATATATCTTGTCTTTCTTTTCTTAGGGGGAGAAGGAACATATCTTATTCTACTGGTCTGATTTTAGTCATAAACCTAAGATTCTTCTTCCCTCCACTGGGAAAAGAAAATTATTAAGTGCCTTGAGCTTATTTATATCCTGTGATCACCTTCCCTGACAATTTATTACATCTGTTTATTACCCTTCACATGGATAGACCTTAGTCCTTGATTTATTTCATGTTCCTTAACACTAATATCAAGTTCTTGTAATAATAATGGAAGAAAATGCATAATCTTTTGCATAACCTCAAAATTTTCCTGATTCCTTTTACCAATAAACAACAACCTTAAGTTTGTAGTCCTTAGTAACTCAAAATAATTTAGAGATTTTCTGGGTTGATAAAGGTGGACCCATAAGTCCCAAAGGGCATATGGCACTTTGCCCCAAGATTTAAACATCTGGGTTGAGGTGTGCTACCTCCTCAGAGGAGTACTTCCTCCTAGAAGTAACTAGTAGCACTTTTTTTTTGGAACCATACCTCATGATTCCCTGCCAGCTCAGTGAAACCAGTCCTATTCTGTGATCTCCAAGGTCATATTTTGCCCTTTTGGGTGCTAGGGTGGACCATCATCACCCTCTGCATCCCATGGGGGAACCGTCCTCCCACGTCATGACTATGTTCATAATTGAACTGTTTTCAGGCACTATCCACCCACTCCTTGCCTGAATTTTCTGGAGGTACAATAATTAATGGTTTGGGCTCTGGATAAAGGAAGTTAAGGGTTTGAATCTAGTAGAAAACTAGAAACGTGTATTAAACCATTCACGGGGGGTTAAAAAAAAAAAAAGCTCCATTCTCATGGTAGGGTATGGTTGAAAATACTTGTTTCAAGTATATAATGTCTATAAGGGCTCTGCCAAGAATTTGGGAACTACAGCCTTTTCTAGAGTCTACATCATTCAGAGACACCATTTTCCTGTTCTTGACTTTTTTTCTATTGCCTTTGCAGTTAAGGTCTCTGGATTAGAGAAAGCAAAGAGAGACCATAGAAGGAAGTTGCCCTTGGTGAAAAGTGTGAGTATGAGCTAGAGCTCAAGATCAAAGAACTCCATGACCAACTTTACCCTTCTATATATTTTCTCTCTGGGCAGCATGGAAAAGAGAAATACCCATCATGGTCCTGTGACCCAGAATGCAGTTCAGGTTAATTTGCTGATTTATATTACATTTAGGATTGGCAAGCCACACATAGCCTTGATTTTACCTGTCCAAACAAAATATTTCAATACTTTAAATGATGTATTGCTAATAATAAGAGTGGCAACACAGTCCCTAGTATATGGCATTCATGAAATTGGTAGCCATTATCTGTGGATCAGCTAAATGGCTCAGTGGATAGATCTCTAGAGTCAAGACAACCTGAGTTCAAATCCAGTCTCAGATGCTTTTATGATAGTTTTGTGACCCAGTATCTCCTTTGTACTTGCTGTAGATAAGGGTCACGGGGACAGTTGCACAATGGACAATGTAGGAGACAGACGTATAAAACAATATCTTTAATATATTAAAGTTGTAAAGAACTACAGATAATAAGGTCGAAGGATAAGGAGTTCACTAATAACTATGAGGTTTTTAGCCCCAATTTTGTCCCTAATAATACTTACTGGCTATGTGACCCTGAGCAAAACACGGCCTCCTTTTTGCCTTAATACATTGGAGAAGGAAATGGCAAATTTCTCCAGTGTCTTTGCCAAGAAAACCCCATTGGTCAAGAAGAGTTAGACACGACTGAAAACAACAACAAGCGTCTTAATAATAATAATTGGCATTTATGTGGCAGTTTGAATTATACAAAGCACTTTATATACATGATGTCACTGGACCCTCACAAATAACACCACAAGGTAGGTGTTTGGGTATTATTGGATATTATGTGGATATTATTACTGCATATGTTTTATGAAGGAGGAAACTGAAGTCCAGGAAATTAAATGACTTTGCCCATGGTCAAAAAGCTGGTAAGAGTCAGAGGAGGGCTTTGAACCCAGGCTCACCTGACTCCAAATCTAGCACATAATCCATTATACTACATTGCCTTGTTTATGGCCATTTGTATGCCATTGGTGAGGCCCAAGGCTGACGCTGTTAGGAAAAAAAATCATGGGAAGAAAAAAAAACAAAGAGAAAAATGAGGATATAATCAGGAGAATGGAATTAAAAACAAAGGAAAAAACCATAGTGCAGTCCTGTGATGAGGATGATAGAAAGCATCAGGGGCCATGGAAGGATGAATCATTCTTTTCCAATCATTCTCCCATCACCCCTTGATCCAGGGTCACCAGGGAGAGAATTCATTAAATCTTTTTACACTTTGAGAACTTAATGACTTAGGTTGTAGTGAGGATAGAAATATTCCATAAATGGCACTTAAAAACAAGTTCATTGAAATTTAGTGTGGCTACATCACATGATTGTACCCTATACATTCCTGTTTCAGACTCTGTGATAAATGAAATATTGCTCTCAGTGATGACAAGGCAAACTGCTGTGGCTGGCAGAAATGAGGTCCATATCAATGATGAGAAGAAAATTAAATTTGTCTTAAAGTACTATTTACTGATCATTTTTCTCATTACCAGAACCTATGCTATTTCAAGTTAAAAGTTTTAAAATCATACAAGGACCTTAAAAAGTAAATTAATTTGGCAGGGAGGAGGGTTAAGAGTTTTGGAACACAGTCTGAATTGAATTTGTCAGCACAGGACCACACAGAATGCTAGAATGTCATTCAGCAATAGATCGAATGTTAGAACCAAAGCAGGGAAATCCTGGATTCAAATCTTGTCTTTCATTCTTAGTAGAAGTCCTAGGCAAATGATTTTGAGCTTCAGTTTCCTCATCAGTAAAATGAGAAGGCTGCATTAGATTGCCTGCAAGACCCCTTGTAGCCTCAAACCTATGTGATTTTTAGGTTAGAATGAGCTATTTAAGCGATTAGGGCATGAATCAAGGGACCAGATATGTTTTGTATAGAAAAAAGAAAGCTGAAGATGGTCATGATAATTATCTCTAAATATTTGAAGAGCAGCTGTCTTTTAAAAGAGGCATTGGATTTGTTCTGTTCAGTTCCAGAAGGGAGAACCAAGGGTAGTGGGTGGAAATGTCAAAGTGAACAAATTTAGGCTCTGAAGGTAGAAAAACCTCTGAGCTGTGCAAAAGTGGAATAGCTGCCTCAAGAAAGAGTGATGGGGGGGGGGCCAGCTGGGTGGCTCAGTGGATTGAGAGCCAGGCCTAGAGATGGGAGGTCCTGGGTTCAAATCTGACCGTAGACACTCCCCAGCTGTGTGACTCTGGGCAAGTCACCTAACCCCCATTGCCTAGCCCTTACTGCCCTTCTGACTTAGAACCAATACCCAATATTGATTCTAAGACAGAAGGTAAGGGTTTAAAAAGAGGGGAGGGGATGATCACTTCTCCTTGGAGGTCTTCAAACAATGACAAAATGACAATTTTCCTGGTATCTTTTATAGATCTAGTCTGATGGAGTTTTTTCTTTCTTTGCTTGTTTTTCATCTCCTCCATTTGAATGTGAGCTCCTTGAGGGCAGGGATGATTTTTGCCCTACCTTGTGGACCCAGCATTTAGTGCAACATTTGGCACATAGTGAAAAATTAATACATGTTTGTTGACAACTGTTTACTATTGAATATATTAAGGATGCCTTTGTGTATGGGTTCGACTAGATGGACAAAGGGGCACAGGAGAGAAAGTCAGGACAAGAATAACACAAGGTAGAGGCATCAAGGTGGTTCAATGGATGGAAAGCCAGGCCTAGAGATGAAAGGTTCTGGGTTCAAATTTGGTCTCAAATACTTCTTAGCTGGGTGACCCTAGGGAAATCATCTAATCCCAATTGCTTAGCCCTTACCACTCTTCTGCCTTGGAACAAACACACAGTATTGATTCTAAGATGGAAGGTAATGGTTTAAGAAAAAAAAGAATGACACATGGCTATCCTTGGCATCTCCCTTACATGGAGATTCTGGGAAGAGTGATACAATAAAGGGAGAGGTTTTGTGAGTAAAGATTACTTCCAATGTGTGAGGCTTCAGGATGAAAAGCTAGAGCATGGAATAAGGAACACAGAATGCAGCCTGGGGAGAGATGCTTGATGATTTACTAACTAATATTTTCAAAAATATAAGGATTCTTTAATAAAATGTGCTTGGAACTAATGAGTGGTATTTTTGCATTCTCTGGAATCAATATGATATTTAATATGATTTGATGAATTCATTATCTTATTGGTGTCAGTAGTTTCTCCAACAATGTAGCATACTACCTATCTTGGGTGGTAATACAGATCATTGATACTATTCATGAGAATATTAATTAATCAATATTCTGAGTCCATTAGCTAATTCTCATCTTGGAAAAGACAATATGTTAAAATAAGAGGAATCTTAGCTTTCTAGACAGAGGTTCTGGATATGAAACCCAACGAGATATGACTTTAGTAGTATGGAAAGGGAAAGGTCAATTTAGCTTATTTATTTTACCTATAAAATGGGACAACAATGCCTCCCTCACAGGATTGTCATGAGGTTCAAATGAGAAAGGATGTATTTAAAGCATTTTGGAATCTTTAAAGCACTATATAAATGTTTGCTGCTAGTCTGACCTTTGAAATCTCAGACAAGATTCTTGGCCTCAGTTTCCTCATTTGTAGAGATAAAGGCATTGCCCAAGATGATATGTAAAGTCCATTCCATCTCTAAATTCGATTTTCTTCATCAACATAGATCAAAAAGGCATTTTCTCCCTTTTTTCTTGAAGCTCAATGTGTAAAACCCCATCATCTAAAATCAATGTCCCTCAAATTGTTTTCTACCAGGGAATAAGAATCATATCTGTGTAAATGAACAAGATCTCTGCCACAAAGATGAATTTTCATTTTCAACCTTAAGCAAAGTTACATATTTTTTGACAAATGATGCTCTGTGTTGTCATGACAACTGGGCTTGTCAGTGGCGTACACATATACAGAGGCCATCCATAAATCAAGGTTCATAAGGAATGGGTTAAAACAAACATTTCTAGGCTATTCTCAAGATGTAGCACCAAGAAGGTAATTATAGGCATTTGTATCGGTCTGCTACAAAGCATGACAGCTTCAATTTTACATAATGTTAATTAAAAAATCTATTAAATCCATGTCCCTCTGTGAGAAATTAATATCTCACCTAAGGTTTAGAGTCAATGCATCACTGGAGCTGTTAAGCCTGGTATGGTGGTGGCAAATAGAATGGGCTAAACTCTATTTCTGATACAAGATAAGTGACTTCACTCTAATTTTGACCTCTGTAGAAAAAAATGAATGTGTCAATATGACCAAGCTGAGTTATCCTTCTTTTTCAAGACTTTTCAAGAGGACTCAAGAACTGATGAAAAGCTTTGGAAACAGATATCCTAAGGAAAGGCAAAGGAAGCCAAGATGGCAACCTGGAAAAAGGATGAAGGAGACCATTACACCCAAAAGCCTATGAAATAAAAGTGAAATCCAATATCATCAGTTTTCAACAAGGATAGAATGACAGGGAATAGATTTAAACTGGATGAAAAAAGATGAGGAGAAATTTTCTTGGATATTCTTGGAATGTGAGACTCAGTGATATAAGTTTCTCCCTAAATAGCATACACCATAGGGGAAAACAGTGATACTTGACTCAAGTCATTTTTTTTATTCCCCACAAAAGCCACTTCAGTGCTGTGTATGTATCTGTGTGCCAAATGCTATTGGAATCCCACTTAATAAACTCAAACAACTCCCTATTTATTATCTGTGGGATCAAATATAAATGCCTATTTAGGGTTTAAAGCCATTCCAGGCCCCTTTCTATCTTTCTAGCCTTATTATTACACATTTCTCTCTTTCAAGTATTCCATCTTTCATTTCCATGCCTTCAGACTACTCCCTAAACCTAGAATACCCTCACAGGATCACAGATCTAGAGCTTATTAAAGTCATATTGTCTAACCTCCTCATTTAATAGATAAAGAAAATAAAGCCAAAGGAAATTAAGTGGTTGGTCCATGTTCATGGAATTAGTAAGTGTGACAGGTGGAAATTGAACCAATGTTATGCCCTCCTTACATGTCTCTCAGAATCCCTAGTTTCCTTCAAGGCTCAGCTTAGGTCTCAACTTATAGATGAAGCCTTTACAGATACTAGAGGCTTACTCTCAAAATGGTCGTATATCTAAACACCTTGAGGAGAGAGACTGTTTCATTTGGTCTTTGTGGAATGTAGCACATGTTAGGTGTTTTGCAAATATTTATCAGTTGATAGATGGTTCCAAATTCAATGCTCTATCTACACATTTTAATCTTCTAGCTTTCCTGGATTCCTTCAGGTCCTAACTAAATTACCACTTTCAACAAGAAGTCTTTCTTGATCTTCCTTTTTGTTAGTGCCTTCCCTCTAAGATTATCTCCAAATTATCTTGTATATAGTTGTTTGCATATTGTCTCCCCCATTTGATTGTGAACTCTGGGAAAGCAGGGACTGTTTATTTGTTTGTTTTTGCATTTCTTGGGGTTGTTTTTAGCATTTAGCACAGTGCCTGACACATAACAGGCTCTTAATAAATGCTTGTTGACTGCTTGACTCAACTACTGTGGCACCTAATTTCCTTCTGAGTTTGAGATAGCTATACCCAGGCAGAGATTTGGCCAGACAACTAGTTGTCAATGTAAAGCTGGAGCTCAGGAGAGAGACTAGGAGAAACTGTCTATCAGGAGATAGATGGATAGTGTTAAATTTATGGTTGAACTAAATATTTAATTGGTCACCAGGGATTTAATTTCTAAATCCCAAAAATGAATTACTAAAGTAAAATGGAATTTATCATAGTTTATTTTTACAATAGAGGGAATACAATAGAGGGAAGATATTAAGGAAGAGAGAAAAGAGGAGACAGACAGAGAGAGAGAGAGAGAGAGAGAGAGAGAGAGAGAGAGAGAGAGAGAGAGAAAGAGAGAGAGAGAGAGCGAGAGAGAGAGAGCGCTCACTTCCTCTAAGCCAGGTAGAAATTCTAAGGCCCCAGCCAGGGGAAAGGAGTCTCAAGATGATTCATGCCTCCAGAAAGGGCAAGAAAAGAAGTCAGCCTTCACACTCACCATGTTGTCATTCAAAACAGCAGATTCTTTTTTAGCCTCAACTCCAGCAGGCTCCACTCCAAGTGTGTCTCTTTCAAACTCCAAGTGTCCCTCTTCACTCCAAGTTCCTCTTCACTGCAAGTGTCTCTTCACTCCAACTTACTCCCTTCAAGTGCCTGTGTTTGTCTCTGTTTCCACTTTTAAAGACCTTTTTCTCTTGTGTCACTTCCCCTAAATATTTATGTTTACCAATCACAGCCAACACTCCAGTGCAGAACTGCCCACTCTTTCACACTTGGGTCACAGACCTCCCACTCAATGTATGAAATGGGTGTTCACAACTTTTTCTGGTTAAAATCCAAAGTGGGTAGATCTCATACTCAACTTTAAGTACTGTGCTTTACACTTTAGGGATTAAAATCTAAAAATAGACAGGGGATTACAATTTAATCTTTACAATCAAGGAAGAGCTAAGTACCTTCATTGCTACAATCAGGAGAGAGCCAAATCCAATTTTCACAATAGATAGATAGATAGATAGATAGATAGATAGATAGATAGACAGGTAGACAGACAGATAAATGGATGCAGATAGGTATATATCAGGAGTTATTCATACAGAGGTGATTATTGAATCTACAGGAATTGATCATTGATGAAATCACTGAGAGAGAGACAGAGAGGAGAGAAAGAGAGAGAGAGACAGAGAAAAAACAGAGAGAGAGAGAGAGAGAGATCTCTGTGTAGTAATTTCCTCCAATCCCCAATTAGGCTTTCTGTCTCTGCTTTCTGAGATTTTCCTTAAGGGATGTTTATTTAACTATTTAAAACATTCTTTCAACTAAACAACAGGCGAGACTCTTTGAATGCTTTCTAATCTAATGACTCCATGTGGATAATAAAATAAGAAAAAAAGATTTAGCTTTGATCTTCCTCTTAAAGGGAAACTCTGGGGCACTAGGTCAAAAGGCCATGATAGAAAAATGATTACAGCAAGAGTAGATCCATGTCAAGGCTGACTCTCAGATTCCATGGTCAAGTTCACAGTGCCTGACAGTGAAATGGTTGGCTGTAGGTCACAGGGTATTCAAAAGTGGTTAGGAAAATTGAGGACTAAAAGCGCCAAGCTCTCCGAGATGTTCCCAAAGAATGGTTGTTTCTGGCTCTTGGTTTCCCTTTCTAAGTCCTAACTGCCTTCTTTGATTACCCTTTTTCTTAGATTACTCTCTTCTCCAGGTATTTTGGGATCACATCGATTTGCAGCCAAAAGAGACCCAAAGACATAAGAAAGAGGGAATCAAAGATACAGTTACCTCTTCAGGGTCATGGCTCAATGCCACCTAAGATCTTCTCATTGGTCCTCTTTGGAAACAATTCAAGGTGAGTGACACATGATCATGAGAGAGCAAGTGAATTGACATCACTTTATTCATCTATTCTATCACCTTCTCCAGCCCTAGGAAAGGGACCATGTTACAATATTGTAAACACTTTGTTTTTTCCTGCAGGAAAGGAATCTCCTGATGAGAGTAACATTGTCATTTGAGAACTGTGTTTTGACTAGAAACATAAAATAAGATGAAATGAAATCAACTGTGGTATAAGTTTGTAGGCAGAGGCAGAAGAGAGCACCAGGTTTATTTTTCAAATGTTGTTTTATGTTCCAATAAATAAAAGGATGGCAGTACTTCAAAAATGGAATTATACTGTCTTTTAAATATTTCATGCTGTAAACTAGGCCATTCTAGTGTTTAAAAAATTATTAATTCACCCTTTAGGAGGGTGGAGGAGGGTCTACATCAGGGAATTCACTGTTGTAGGGAACTCCCAGTAAAGACACTCCCTCTACAAATTCAGATTTGCACGTGTTTTGCAATTAACAGTCTTTGAAAGCTGATTGATACTATTGCCAACCCTCTATTGATTATACTACACTGCCTCCCTTGACTTCTTGGGTAAATACTTTCATATGTAATTAATATAATATAATAGTGTCAGAGTTAGAGTCAGGAGAGACACAGATTCAAATCCTCACTCTGACATTCATTATACAAGCTGGAATAAACAATTTAACCTCAATTTCTTCTTTTGTAAAAGAAGGTCATTATAGTACAATTCTTGCCTCATAATAATCATAAAGGGCTAGTCACTGCTCCTGTAGGATCTAAAAATCTTTGAAAACTCAACTCATACAGAGGATGAAAAGCAAGGTTAAAAATTAATTCTAATGGGGGCAGCTGGGTAACTCAGTGGTTTGAAAGTCAGTCCTAAAGATGGAAAGTTCTAGATTCAAATCTGGCCTCAGACACTTACTGGCTGTGTGACTCTGGGCAAGTCACTTAACCCCCAGTGCCTAGCCCTTACTACTTTTTACCTTGGAACCAATATACAGTATTAATTCTAAAATGGAAACTAAGGGTTTTTTTTTAAATAATTCTAATCATCAAGTATAAGAAAATGTACCACCTTTTCTGATTTACAAAGGAAGAAAATGGGAATGAAACACTGCATATACTATCAGATTTAGCTGACATGTAGGTTAATTTAGTCAAATTTCTCTCTGTGTCTGTGTCTGTGTCTGTATCTGTGTCTGTCTCTCTGTCTCTGTCTCTTTCTCTCCACTTTTATTTTTTGATATAGACTCTGAATAGAGAATGGGGACAGCAATGGGCATGCTTAAGGTGGTATAGTCCATCAGTCAGACAGTCAATCAACAAGTGTTTATTAAATATCTAGGATGATTCTGGCCTCAAGGCTAAGCTCTGGGGGGAATGAAGGAAGGCAAAAACAGTCCTTGCTCTAAAGAAGCTCAGTCTGAGAGTGAAAACATACAAATAACTATTTACAAACAAGATATATACAGAGTAAAATGGACATGATCATAGAGGGAAGGCACTTGAATTAAACAGAATAAGGATTAAATAAAATATATATCCAAATATGTTTAAGAAAGGAGGATGGACCAGATGCGTGTTAGTATATTGTCAGTAAAGAGAAAAAGAAAAAAATTTAAAATAGAGAAAGAAAAAGTTAATTTCACAGGAGTTCCCCATCCTGAGAACATGAACAGAGAAATCTGTAGAAATATACTATTCCTACCTGCCTTATTCACTACCAGAACCCTATGCAAACCCTAGAAGTGACCGAAGTTGAGGATTTTTGGAAGAAGATGCAAAGTTTTATCTGTTCTAACTCTAAAATAAGCTGCTCTGATAACTTTTCCATCCAAACAATAACACTTTTAGGATTTACATGTCTTTCTTCCTTTATTCACTCATTTGTTTTTTTTATGTATTTATTTGAGTCCTTACTTTTTGTCTTAGTAATAATTCCAAGACAGAAGGGTAAAGGTTAGGGAAATGGGGTTAACTGACTTGCCCAGGGTCATATAGCCAGTAAGTATCATATTTGAATCCATCTTCTCTCTCCTCTAGCCCTGGCACTGTGACACTTAGCTGTCCCTACATTTCTTTTTTTTTCAAACCCTGACCTTCCATCTTGTAATCAATACTGTGTATTGGTTCCAAGGCAGAAGAGTGGTAAGGGCTAGGCAATGGGGTCAAGTGACTTGCCCAGGGTCACACAGCTGCTACATTTCTTTTAAAAGGTAGCAGTAGGGAAGTGTACATTGCTGGTGTTATGGGAAGAAATGTTAAGGGCATCTAATAAACAGTATCAGTACCTTGCTAATATATACCCACAAATATAAACACACACACACACACACACACACACACACACACACACACACACACACAGAAGAGCTCACATGTGCCCTCTAACCTTATGAAGAGACTTAAAATCAGAAGTAAATAGTCTTATTAGTAATTGCCTAATCAAAATAAATTTGAAAGATAAAACAAGATCATTTTGTAAGCACTAGAAAATGGAAGCTCCCCAAGCTGTCATAAATAAGGATGAGAGCTACTGCCAAGACATAGATTTTTTTTTTCAAATTCAAAATCCATTCCTAGACTTACAGCTTGAAGTTCAGAACTGAACACCAACCATTTGGGATTTCAAAGCATTTCTTCTCAACAAAACATCTCTCTATTCACAAAGTAACTTAAAAAGAGAAGAAAAATAGCACGGAAAGTTTCCAAAAGATTCTAAAGATATTAAAAACTCATCCCTGGCAGTAACTGGCATTTCTTAAGCATCTACTATGGGTTAGACACTCTGCTAAGTGCTAAAGCAAAGAAGGTCAAACAGTCACGGCTCTATAAAAACGCAGTGCAATGGGGAAATGATTAGGTCAAAATAAGATAGAGGCTGGACAAAGTGAAAATAATCTCAGAGGGAAGGCGTTAAGATAATGTCTACTAGAAAAGTGTTGCAGAAGGTGGGACTTTAGCACAGGCTTGAAGGAAGCCAAGGAGGGCAGAAGGGGGAAGTGAGGAGGGAGGGAGTGCCAGGCATGGGGGACAATCAGGGAAAATGCCTTGAGTCTGGTGATGGAATGACATGTTCCAGGAAGAGCAAGGAGGCCATTATCATTGAATACAATAGTATATGGAGAGGAATAAGGTGTAAGAAGACATAAATGTTCTCCTGATATGTAGTAGGTGTTATAGGAAGACATGACTAGAGTAAAATATGGCTATTTTATCCCTTTCAGAAAGACAGCTTTATTTTCTCCTCAGAAATAAGATTGAAATCAGAGATAGTAGCACAATTGGGAATTTCATTTTTACCTGTCAGAGATTTAAATAGTCATACTCTATTAATATTGCAGTTTGGAGTATTGAAAAAATTAAAAAGAAAAAATAGTAGGAAAGGTAAGAGTAGGAAGGGGCCCAGTTTTGAAGGTCTTTGAAGCCAAATTAACAAAAAGATTTTATATTTAATCCTGGAGGTAATCCAGTATTTAAAATTACCTGGAGAAGTCAAGTCTATAAGAATTCAAGTCATTCTCCTAATTGATCAATGGGCAAATAATATGAACAGGCAATGTTTAGTAGAAGAAACCAAAGCTATTTATAGTCATAAGAAAAAAAAATGTTCTGAATCATTACTGAATAGAGAAATGCAAATTAAAACAACTCTGAAGTACCACCTCACACTGAGCAGATTGGAAAAGGATTTATGTTGGAAGGGATGTGAGAAAATTGGGACACTAATGCATTGTTGGTAGAATTGTGAACTGATCCAGCCATTCTGTAGAGCAACTTGGAACTATGCCCAAAGGACTATAAAACTATACATGTCCTTTGACCCAGCAATACTAGTACTAGGATATCTCAGAGAGATTTTAAAAAGGAAAAGTAGTTATTTGTACAAAAATATTTATGGTAGCTCTTTTTGTAATGGCAAAGAACTGGAAACTGAGGGGATGCCCATTAATTGGGGAACAGTTGGACAAATTATTGTATATGACTGTAATGGAAAACACTGTGCTATAAGAAATGGTGATCAGAAGGATTTCAGAAAAAGCCTGGGAAGACTTCTACATGATACAGATTGAAGTGAGCAGAACAAGAAGAACAGTGTACACAGTAACAATACTATCCAGTGAACAACTATGAATGACTTAGCTATGTTTCAATCAATGAATTATCTAAAATAATTCTAAAGGATATATGATGAAGAATGCTATCCACCCCTTAGAGAAAGAAATGATGAAGTCTAAATGCAGATCCATGCAAACTACTCTTTACTTTCTTCATGGTTTTCTGTTTGTCTTCTTCTGCAACATGACAAATGTGGAAATATGTTTTGTATGATAGCAATGTATAACCAAAAGAAAATTATTTATTATCTCAGGGAGGGAGAAGGACAGGGAAGGAGGAAAAGAATGTGGAACTCAAAATGCTAAAAAACAAATGCCAAAAATAATTTTTATGTGTAAATGGAAAAAATGAAACATTACTGAAGGAAAATAAATAAACAAATAAATAAAAGAAGAGGGAAAAAATATAAAATAAAACTACATTTAGGAAATTTTATATTTGATCTAGGTTGCCACTAGACTTTTTAATTAAGGAAATGGTTTGAATTGTTTTGTTATTGTTTTTGTTTTAAGAGACAAGTAAGTGGAATGTTGGCATAAGGTACATAATATTTAGTACAGATAGCATTGAATGATTACAAATAACAAGTCACAACCTCTGAACCTCATTTTTATCCTCTGCAAAATGGGCATAATAATACCTATAACTTTGAGCATCGTGATTAAAACATTTCACCAACTTTAAAGTGTTAAATAAATGGTAGTTCTTATTACCATCAGAGATATCAATAATTGGTTCAATTTTGTTTTTGTATCTCTAGCATCTAGTACAGTGTTTGACACATATTAGGTTGCTGAATAAAGGCATATTGATTAAATAATGAAAAGAGCTTTGTATCTGAGGTCAGAGAGCACAAGTTCAGAGGTCACAAACAATACGTTTGTATGATTTTGGTCAAGTAACTCAATATTTAGTTTCTGTTTTCTGATCTGCAAAATGAAGGGACATGGATTGGATGATCTCTGAGATCTCTGTACTTCTAAATCTATGATCATATGATCCTCCCCCTATATACAGATATTCTGAATGTGACCCTCTCTCACCCATGTTCCAACAGTCAATGCTAACCTCCCACCCAACTCTTGCTTTGGGCTTTAGGAATGAAAAGGTGATAGGAAGGAAAGGGGAAAGGAAAGATTAAGAATGAAGAAGATTGAAGAAGGGGAGTGAAGGTAGAAGAGCCATTCTAGAACAGTTTGGACCAACTAGCTCAGAAATGAGAAATAAGAATTAAAATAAGAGGCAAAATGATATTCCTCTTCATTTATTTTCCGGTTTCCTTGAATGATGGTCAAATCCATGGATAAGGACATGGTAAACAATGATGGTTGGAAACCCTGAATTTAGGTCAGTCATCCAATCAAGTTTGGAAAAAAGAAACTATTATCCATTCCTAATATGATATGGAAAGGTTTTGTAAAAGCTATTCACTGTTTCTTTATTGAATATCATAAAATGAAGAACTAGGGAGGCAATATGATATGAGGGAATCTAGAGATGTGTTCATATTCTGAAATGGCCATGAACTAATTGTTATCAAAGGCAAGTCACTCAACTTGTCAGTTTTACTTTCTGACTGATATATACATTTGTAAGCATGTGTGTATGTGCATGTGTTTTCCTAGGTATGTCGTAAATAGGTCCTCAGTTTCCAGAGTACATTTTCCCCTCCACTCTTACAGCCTCAGTTCTCATGCTAGAAAGCCCTCAACAGGCTCCCCTTTTCTTTTCAGCTTCCCTTCATTCATTGTCTTTCTCCATTAGACTGCAACCTCTTAGAGCTGGGGTGCAGAGACTTTTCAATCTGCATTTAATACAGTGCCTGGCACATAGTAGATGCTTAATAAATGCTCTATTTTTCTCTTTCCCTCTCTTACCTATAAAATAGGGTTCATAATATCTTCAATATTTGTGTCCTAGTGGTATTGTGAGGCTTAAATAATATAATGCACATAAGGTATTTTGCAAATCTTAAAAGGGTAGAAGGAAATAGGGTGAGGAATGAATCTCAATTGTGGAAGAGTGCAAAATTTTATTTTTCCCAAGCAAGCAAGAATTTATTAAAACCTTCCTTTTCATTTATTTATTTTCAGTCTTATCCCAATCTTTGTGACCCATTTGGATTTTTCTTGGCAAAGATACTGGACTGGTTTGTCATCTCCTTCTTCAGTTCATTTTATAAATAAAGAAATGGAGGTAAACAGGTTTAGGTGATTTGTCCAGCATCACACAGATGGTCAAAGTATACAGTCAAATTTGAACTCAGGTCTTCTGACTTCAAGCCTGGCACTGAGCCACCAGCTGCCCTTGTATAGTAAGCTCTTACTTTTGTGCTAAATGCTAATGATTCAAGGAAAACATGAAGCAATTGCTGGCCTCAAAGGATTTACATTTTAAGGAAAAGATAACACATATATTAATAGGTTTATACAAGATATCTATAGATATCCATAAAGGAGTATTCCTAGGTGGTACCCTCTACCCTTCTCCCTTCTTAGAGTAACCAAAGATTCAATATGTGAAAGGAATTCTTGGAAACAAGATAGGTGCATCTGACCAAATTAAAATTTTTTGACAATTATATGACAAAAATTTTGTAATTAAAAGGTAAAAAAACACAGTCTGCAAAACACACAGGCAGAATTTTATGCTGATCTTTGGAGCTTCCAAGACATGCAATTTTAAGACAGATAAAAATAATGAGGAAAATCTGCCATATTTTAGGGTTTGTTCTACACCCACAACCTTTTAAAAAATTCACACCATGAGTACAGGAGAGCTATCAGTGCAACTGTGGGGAAAGACAGAGACAGAGACAGACAGACAGACACACACACACACACACACACACACACACAGAGAGAGAGAGAGAGAGAGAGAGAGAGAGAGAGAGAGAGACAGACAGACAGACAGACAGACAGACAGACAGACAGACAGGCAGGCAGACAGGCAGACAGACAGACAGACAGACAGACAGACAAAGAGAGACAGAGACAGAAAAAGAGAGAGAGAGAAGAGGCAGACAAAGAGAAACAGAGATAGAAAGAGAGAAGAGAGAGAGAGAGAAACAGAGAGACAGAGACAGACAGAGACAGAGAGAACCACTGAGTGATGCCTGATCTCCTCCCCTCCAGTAAATATAAAGCTACAAAATCCCATGTACAGTCATCTGAAACTCTTCCAGACCTTTGGCACATTAACTGTACTTGGATGGAACAGTGAAGAGAAGGAGGGGGAAATGGAAGTTGTCAGATTCCCAGCAAACCTGCAACCTTAAATAAACTCAGAGAGGAAAATCTGATGTGGGTGTCATCTCTGAGAAGGTCTAAGGACCCTGCAGCTGCCCTGGACTAAGGGGGCTCAATAGAGAGAGGAAAATTATAAAAACTGCTCCAAGTTCACCTAAGAATCCTGATTTCTTTAAAAACATGACAGCAGCTGCCACTTTTCCCCACTTCTAAGCAATACCAGAAGACTTTAGAGCTGAGCTGCAGAAACTTACCTGCAAATGATTTATGTTGCTTTAGGCAAGTAGGACTTGGGCATCTTTCCATGGTTTAGCAAGATTGATTGTTGTTTGACAGGAAGAGGGGAAAGTGAATGCACAATATGTTTTTACCTTTTGCTCTACCTTCAGAATTGGGGGCAGGACCCCATACCAAATCTCAGCCCACTGTTCCCTGGTCTGGGGATAGATATCTGGTCTGGCAGAGATTTTAGCTTAATGAGCCTCTGCCTGAGGGTACTGCGTGGGAGGAACTTCACCCAAGTGGCTGGAAAGTTCTGCTATGTCCTTGGCACTCAGGCTCCATCAGGGACTTCCCAAGTTGGACATTCTGAGACACAAGACTCTAAGTGTTTGAGTTGTGCTGATCCTAGTTTAGCCCTTGTGTTTCAGAAAAAAAGTCTGCTCATATGCATCACTTACATTCAATTAAATTCAAAAAGCCTTAATTAAGGGTCTACTACCTGGTAGGCATGAAATGGTACAGAAGGGAGAACATTAGGCCTGGAGTCAAGAATCCCTGAATTCAAATCCAGTCACAGATGCTTACTAGCCATGTGACCTTGGGACACTTACTAGCTGTGTGACCCTGGGTAAGTCAGTTAGCCCCATTTGCCTCAGTTTCCTCATTTGTAAAATGAGCTGGAGGAGAAAATGGTAAAGCTCTCCAGTATCTTTGGCAAGAAAAACCCCATGTATAGTCATGAAGAGACAGAAACAATTGGACAAGGAATCCTCTAGGCACTGTCCTAGGTGCTAGTGATATAAAGGCAAGAATTCAAACAGTTCTTGCCTTCAATGAGCTTATATGCATTCCTTGCTTTTCAAAGTGGGATTCTTAGGGATGTCAGAAGAATGCAAACAAATTTACTTTGCAAAGATGGTTTGTTTATTGTAGACCATGCCTTAGAGAGAACAGACAAGCAAATGACACAGAACCGATAAAAAGGTAAAAAGCATGGTACCCAGGAAAGAACAAAGATTTGGCGTCAAAAGATCTACTTATTAGCTGTGTGATCTTGGGCAAATAAAAAACGAAGTTCATGGATCAAGGAAAAACTCATTTAACTTTAATTCTTCCTCAATTTCACTGATGAGGAAACTGAGGTCCAGGGATGTGACACAACTTGCCCAAGGTCACATGGGGAGCAAGGTTCAGAGGTAGCATCAGAACCAGGGTATTACTAATCCAGAGCCAGTGGAATTATACTTTCTATTATACTGTGCTTTAGGGAATCTAGGTGGCATAGGCAATAGTGCTGGACTTGGAGCAAAGAAGGCTTGCATTCCAATCTCATAACACAAACTGTGTGACCCCTGGTAAGTCACAACCTTCATTTGCTTTGGTTCTCTCTTTCATGATATGTGGGTGATAATAGCACCTACCTCATAGATTCACTATAAAGATCAGATGAGGCATGTAAGTATGGAAAAATATTTTGCTTATGTTTTCTAGACTTACATACTGTAAAGATTAAAATTTAGGGAATATGGGGAGACAGGCAGGTAGAAATTAGTTTCTCTCTGCAAGGAGTATTATATTTTTTAGAGGTTTATTAAAGGCTAAAGATTAAAGAATATACAAGTAAGAAACATGTGCCTAGGACAGAGGCCTAGACAAAATAACCTCACATCACTCAAGAGACGAGCCTGCTCCAAAACGGAAGTCCAAAAGACCAAGAGAGCCTCAAAAGCCTTTGAATCAGCTTAAATACCTTCTCGATCTCGGCCAAGGTGAGATTACAAGGCATTCTGGGGAAGTGGAGCAAAGGCTCATGGGGATTGTAGTCCTGTATTCGAGTCTAATTTTTACAATACTTATATGCACCAGGTCTGGAGTATAGAAGACCTGAATTCAAATCTAGCCTCAGATGCTGGGTGACTTTGAACAAGTCATTTAACAGTTTCCTCATCTGTAAAATGGGAATCATAATAGCATCTACCTCCTATGTTTTTGTGAGAATAAAAGGAGATAATAATTGTAAAGTTCTTAGCACAGTGCCTGGCATATATAAATAATAGCTACTATAATTATTAAAGCAGCTTTACAAAAAAAAATGTTCAGGATTTCCCCAAAATCTTGGTGTAGTTTGAAGTCATTAAAGGTTAAAGTTTTAAACTCTTTAAGTAATTAAAGCTTAAAAACATACTTTGGTCATACCCTGCATAAATGTTAAGTGTTATTATTATCCCACCTCCCTCAAAGAAGGTCAAACTAGATGACCTCTAAGCTCCATTCCCGTCCTTCAGATATGATCCCATGATCCTAAATTCATCTGTGCTAGGAAAACTCAATGTTTGATTCTCGAGGAGGGCAAACCTACCTTTGGAACAACTGAAATGAGCTAGTCCACCTTCACTTATGACTAACCAATGAGTCACACTCTGAGTTCTCATTCATTAATTAACAATGAGAGGGTTGTTTAAGGTACATCTTTCTTACCCAATTTCTAAAATGTGCTGACTTTTACTACTGTGCTACAGATTTGCAAGTTAAGATTTGCAAAGACTTTGGAAGCAAATCATCCAAATGACTGAGAAATTACTTGGGGAGGGACGGAGGCAGGAGTCTCCTGCCTCACATCCTTCCTTGGCCATGAATCTAATTTCTTTAAAAAAAAACAACCTGCTAAAACAAGTAGTATAAGTGAAATACAGGTAAGGTTCTTGGAACACCAGACCCATTTGTTATATGTATCCAAGCCCAAATGTGCCATTTTGAATTTGCTTAGAATGGAGGAAGAGAGCAAAGGTAAAACTGATCACATTTGGCTTTTGCACAATGAAATTGCACAATGAAATACTTCACAGGGTTGTTCATAGAAGCAGAGCTATATAGCAAGAAAAGATCTTAGAAGTCATTTTACACCTAAGGAAATTAAGGCCTTACAAGAGAAGTTAAATGACTCACCCAAAGGTCACATAGGTGAATTAATGTCTGAACCAGGACTTGAAACCATGTCCTCTGCCTTCAAATGCAACTCTTCATTGGCCATACCTTGCTCATCATACTAGGGCAAATGCTTACATGAAGTTTTTTCTGGTGAATCTGTAAACCCCTCAATGCTTTGCTTCAATGCATCCATGTTTAGCACCCTCTGGATTGGGAAGTTTATTGGTCTGAGTTTTTTAAATTGGCATACCTTCTTTCTTGTCCTTTTCTTCCAAAAACTCATCTGCCCTACGTATCCCTTCATAGTTCTTCCAAGGAGGCATAAATTGTCAACTATACCTTCTTCTCATAAGTACTTAAGAAATTAGTTTTCATTTATCCATTCATTCTTAGTGCCTCTGAACCTTCCACAAGATCAATTCAACAAATATTTATTCAGCACTTAGTATGGTCCAGATATTGTGCTAATACCAAGTGTACAAATACAAGCAAAAAGAAAGATGGTTCCTGAACTCAAGAAGCTTAAATTCTATCTAGGAAGACAACAAAGAAATTCACAATCTTGTCCCATGGGAGTTTTCTTCTTCCCTCTTTACCAGTTTAGGTCCTCTATACTGTTATCTTGGTGAAAAAGACATTTTTTGGCTCTGTTGAGTGGTTACCTTGTGTAATAATGACTTCAGAAAAAGTACAACAGTTTGAGCTCTAAATAATTACAGCTCAATCACTTATAGTCCTGAGGGGTTCAGAAAGACCCTGACCTAAGTTACTGCACAGCCTGCTAATCCACTGGAATCCTCTCCTTTCACACTAAGCTTCTCTATTGAACTTAGAGAGGATCTTATGCTGAAGTAGTGACTCATCTTAATGCTTAACTTTAAGCAATATAAGGTTCAGGAATTAATCAGAGTTTGTCCCTATCTAGCTGTGATGTCTTTTCTATATGAAGGGTGGAAAATACCCACTTTCCTTGACTGAGATAATCCATTTGAGAACTCCACAAATTTTAAAGTATCAAAAAATATTGATTATTATTATGACGGAGACTTAAATTTAAATTTTTTATTACTTACATTCATATATGTATGCTTTTATTCCTTTTAAGAAAATTCCTTCAAGAGAGGAGGTATGGAATAATGAGACAGACAGTCAGTTTTGGAGTAAGGAAGATGGGTTCAAGTTTTTTCTCTTACAGCTAACATACTTGGGCAAGATAAATAACCTTTTGGTACCATAGACAAATTCTAAGGTAATAAATTTCTGGGAAGATACTACCCTTACCCTTATCTGGAGTTCCTTAAAAGAATGAAATCATATCTATCTTTTAAAAAAAGACAAACATTTCTAATTGGCCAACTTGACTAGTTTTCCTTTCAGAAATTTTCTACCTACTTTTGAAAATTTGTCAGACTTGACAGTAAAAAATAATGAAAATGGCTTAATAATTGAAATTGAGTAAAACTTCAACCTTGTTAATTTTGTAGGGAGAAGTGGCCTCTAGAAAGGTCAATCTTAATTGGAGGCAATTCTATACTATAATTTTTTAAAGAAAATGTTATTATATTTGTCCCTAAATATAATAATTTTTCTTTAAAAATTATTTTTAAAATATTTAAAAATATAATAAGTATCAGTTACAGAGAAGTTATAATTTTATGTATGGAGACAATTTCTACACCAGGAACTTCCCTCACCCGTGAAATTCCCAAGACTCTAACTAAAAGAATCCAAATTAAAGAGGCTTTATAAATATAGTGGGTAGAAGGCATTCTGAAAACCCAATCATCACACCTCTAGTCATCATAACTCCAGAGTTTGAAAAAATCCTTGATAAAATAGCATTTCTGTTTGTAAAAGAGCCAGATATCAAACATGATTTTCCCATTTTATAAACACAATGTGAAACACAATTAATGTTAGATTTTTCCCAGGGAAAAAAAAAGAAAAGGCAATAAGACATCTGAAAGAGTAACTTTGAGAACTTCAAATGAATGCCCACAGGTTGGACCAAAGTTAATGAGTTTGGACCATATTCACAATATTGTCACTTTCCCTTAAATTAGATCCCATCATTTGTACACACATAATTACTGTATGTACATACCAGATGTGGAAGCATTATAATGAATAGGTGGATACAAATTCGTTTGTAATCTGAGTGTGCAAAATTAAATAGAAACATATAGACCTAGAATCCAGTCTGATATATTCTTGAAAAAGTAATGCATGTGGCTGTTTGGTCTCTGATGGGCAAATTCAGAGGTTGCTTTGGCAAACCTAGCCCACATAAGCCACTACGGCAAGCACTTGAACAAAAATTTATCACCATGGTTAATCTGGTAAACTGCTCATCTTTCTTTTTAAAGGTAAGGACTTTGGGTTTGTTAGTTTCTTTAGTGTTTTATCTTTATCAGCACTGAATATGTGATATATACTTGGTAAATATTTAATAAATACTTTTGAAATTTAATTGCATCAGGAACTTAATTCAGGTTTTCATGATGTACTTCTCAAATAAATTGGAACTGGCAGCCTAAACCCAAACCATTTGGCATTTTGCAGCCATGAACAGCTGAATATTCAGGTAAGAATGTATTTTGCTGTGGGGCAGCTGGGTGACTTAGTGCACAGTGTGTCAGGCTTGGAGTTAGGATGGCACAGGTTCAAATCTGGCCTCAGATACTTCCTCTCTATGTGACTGTGAACAACTCACTTGCCATCAGTTGCCTAGCCCATACTCCTCTTCTGTCTTGGAACTGACACTTGTAGAGATTCTAAAACAGAAGATAAGGGTTAAAAAAGTATTTTTCTGCCCTAAAAATGACTGAATGTGAAGATGAAAGAGAGTGGTGAGGTGAAGGATAATTGGTTCAAAGAGGAGAGTCTGTGTGGATATATATACATCACACCAGCAGGTCCGTGGAACTGTTGTTTCGGAATCCATTAATTTCCCTCCTTTCTTTACCATGAAGAATGTCAGACAGTATTTCCCACTTTTACCACAAAGACATTAAGAATGAAGGAAAAAGCACTGGGTGTGCCCTTTTTGTGGGCTACATGTTGGTCAAAGTTTAAAAAGTCAAATGACTTTCCCACAGTCCATAGATATATTTTAAGCATGTTTTGAAACACTATTTGCTTCTAGTAGAATAAAAACATTACTGTTGCAAGTACCAGTAAATCATCAGGATATTTTACTCATGTTACTACCCTAAAGGGAATTTGAGAGTTTCTTTGTTTTTCAGAATATTGATCTGAAATATATAATATGTATCCTTTCCTGGAATAACCTTCAGGGCCACCAGTGATATAGCTGACATGATCCTTTTTAAAGACCATACACTTGAAGATGGGGGGATGACATACATATGTGAGTGAGGAAGGGTGGTATTCACAGAACGGCAGGGAAAGGGAGCAAGTATAAACAGAGAGTGAAAGACACATGGAAATGAATTATAAAACTTTATTGGCTTGTTAAAAAATGAATAAATTCAACAAATACATTTATAGTCTACCCACATTATTAAAACAACATTTTTTTTAAAAAAGATCGTCCATTATTTACTGGAAAGGTGAAAGAATAGCTTTAAAAACCTGGCACAGTAAGGGAAAAGAGTGGCTATATGGATGATTCACAGGTTGCCTATGGATTACAGCAAATAGATTTTAAAATGAAATGTATAAACAGAGGGTTTAATATTCTTCAGGGATCTTATTTTTCTTGTTTTGCATAATACACTTATGGTTGAGATAAAGGAGGTATTTTGTCCTTTGAGTCAATAAGAATTTAAACATCAGGAATTTAATTACTTCTGATTCAACAAAAAGTTATTAAGTACCTACTGTGTGCAGAATGTTAAGGTAAGGAAGATAAGACATGTTTTCTGAGGTCAGGAAGTTTAAATGCAACTGTTTGAACAAAGATTTCCAATCAAGCCCAAAGGGGTCAGAATAGGTAAGACAGGACAAACATTCTTTGGAAACCCACCAATCAATTCTTATGTGAAATTTGCATGTCAACATCCACCAAACTTTTAATTCAAAATGATGTCAATGTCAAAACCATATTGCTAAGAGCTGCCTCTGCCCTTGCCAAGTCAGGAAAATGGGATAGCAGGCATCAGTGGAAGGCTGCCATCTGTGACATTTGCTCTATTTAAAGATAGAATTCTATCTTCTGTGGTTGAAATTCAGTCTACACAATTCAAATGGGAGCACACACTAACATGACTTGATGGTGGCCCAAATCAGCCATGAAAGGACTCTATTCCTGAATGTCTTTAGAAAAACCTTCTCAAATAAGAGTTACATGGACACAATCTATCAGAGGAGAGAAAACATAAAGAGGATGACCACATCTGTTACACATTCTTAAAGAAATCAGCAACATTATCTTGAGTTTCTGCTATTGAGCTGTTTTCCATCTTGACTCAAGATAGAACAAAACAAAATTGCTTTATAATTTACATTAAAAAAGATTTAGATTAGGTATGAGAAATAAGGTTTAAGGAATTATTGGGTACCAATACAGAATTCCCAAAAAGGACATCTGGTCTCATCTTGGCAATTTTTAAAAAGAGGAAAATATAGTATAGAAGAAGTATCTAGGTGTTAAAGCAGCCCCATGAGTTCAAATCTAGGCTCAGACACATACTATGTGATCTGGAGTAAGTCACCTAACTTCTCATTTTCTTCATTTATAAAATGGGGACAATAGCCTCTACTTCCATATGTGGTTGTCAGAATGAATCAAGATGATATTTGTAAAGCCCTTAGTAAAACTTAGAGCATGATATAAATTCTAGCTATTATTATGACTACTATGTAGCCAGGACCACTGATGAACAGTACTATAGGTAAAGAAGTAGAATAACATCCCTTCCTCTTAGTCCTAGGATTCCATTTCAGTGTATTGTAGATATACTGAACAAGAGAATCTTTTCCCATTTTGTTGTACATTGGGCTTCTAAAGGAAGGTGGAGGAGAGGGCAGCAAGTAAATTCAGAGAATGGAGCTGACTGCCTTCCTGCCAATTGCTCTCTCACACCTGGATATTATTTGGGAATTTCTGGCTCTTATTATTTCACATTATTTACCATGCAAACTGGTTTGTTGTTGTTGTGTTTGTTGCTGTTTTCTGGCTTCAGTCTCTCTAGAGTCCTCCAAGCATACACTGGTATAGCTCAGGTGGTTTAAGAGACAACACCCAATTTTCCCGGCAATCCATTTATTTTCAGCCAATCATTTTTGCGTTTCAATAAGCTGAAGCCAGCCTTCTCCCTGCTTTTTTCCGGGAGGGCAATTTAAAGAGTCCTAAGATGAAGCCAGTCATAGCACTATGGGGCCAGAACAGAAGCTCCTTGATCCAGTTTGAACTTTGTCTTGGCTTCTTTTATTTGCCACACAAAGATACCAATGGAGAACTCAGCCTTCTCATAGACAGGATTGCTTCTCCTTAGCAATTGACAAACACTATCCATATGGCAACAGCTAAAGTTGATGAAACTATCTAGTTCTCTACGGCAAAGGCCAGGATGTTGAAAGTGGATAAAAGGTGAATAGGGGCTGAGCCATGGTCTGTCTTAAGACCATGTGTCTGCTTCCCATTTTTCAAAGACCCACTGATACTCTGGGAATACCTGGAAAAGTGAAATGGAATGATCTCCGCTAAAATTTAGGACTAAGCAGAAAGGACATATGGTAAGGGCATTGGCTAGGAAAGGATTATCAGAGAGAATGGAAGGGGTTTTTGGGATGCCTCTGGCCAACATGGAAGTGGGACTAATTAAAGGACAGTGGGAAGGGATGCTGGACAAGATGAATTAGTAGCAGGAGGGAAGAAGCCTGGAGTCATGAGCTAGTTGGAAATCATACAGAGGGTACCAACTGATGATGAAGGAAATTTGAGGGATGCTCCCAACAGAGCAAAATTAGGAATGAAGATAAGACCTAAGCCTATGATCTGATCAAAAATGACAAATTCAAAAGTCAGTGTCACAGAAGGAAGGTGAATATAAGGAAGAAGAAATTAATGGAATGGAATCATGGTCATCTTTTTTATGTTAATCTTATTAGCACTAACTTAATGGGGAAAGAAAACAACTTTGTTAATCATTTTCACTGAAGGAAAATGAAATCTACCCTCTCTACCCTCCATGTACCACTCTCCCAACAAAATAATTTGAGAAAGAGGATTGAAAAAGGGTAGGTGGAAGTTGGGTGGTCTAAAACAGGAAAGTAAGGATATGTAACAGATTCTGGTCTTTAGGGATAAAATATGGAAGACAAGAAAAATGGGAACTATATGAATCAGAGGAGTCTTCTATTAGCCTGCTGTTCTTACTTGTTTCCTAGGAGATGTCAGCAGCTTTTTGATATATTAAATTGCCTTATCTGTCCACTTCTTTCCATTTTAAAACAAAATCTACACTGTAGCCCTTTTAGGCCAAGAATACAAATATTCATTTGTTTTCCTTTCAGGTCTGGGAAACTTGTAAAATGGTCTTTAAACAATTTATAGTCATTTTCATGGTCCCATGGAATAACATAAAAGCTTTTTGTAGCATAGGCTGGATACTTAAGAACTTTTGTCATGTTGATGGTCCCTGCCTGGTTCACTGTTTGAATTTCATTTTTTAAGGGCCAGGAATTCTGCAATTAGCTAGACTCTTTGTAAATCAACACCTTTGGGAAAGATCAAAATCTAAGTAGTGACAGGGGCTGTCATTTACCAGCAAGTGGGAAAATGGGAATGTAGAGTGCATTTGGGGCCTCCTCCTATGAAATTCAGTTTTCTTTGTATTTAAGAGATCTTGTTGGAAAGGAGAGGAGAAAAGAGAGAAAAGAGAGCAGAGTGGGAGTAGAGGGGAGTAGAAAGAGAGAGAGGGAGGGAGGTGAGGAGGGACAGAGGGATGGAGGGATGAAGAGGTAGAGAGGAGAAAATTGGTCCTGTTTGGCTTTGCAAAAAGTGTCACTACTTAAAGCATATGCACTGAGCAGTCAAACAAGTGCTGTAATCCATAGGTCCCTGGGAATGTCTGTAGCAAGCAATAACATATTTAGTGGCTAATGTAAAAGTTATAGAATAAAATATTCAACATGGATATTCTCTTTATATCAAGTGCTGCTTAAATCGATTGTGGTTTATTAAGATTAATGACTTGGTTACACAGGATTCATAACAATGTTTTCCCATCTGTTGAACTAGGTTTTAAAAAAAATCCTGTTACTGTGCTTTAAAGTTGAACTGCAAAGCTTGATCAGATATTAAAAACAAAACAAAACAAAACTATAGGAGATTCTCATTTAGCAGCAGATTTAACTGTTAGAAATGCATGTGTTTTTTAAAACCAAAAATTGTAACCCTGACACCTCGTTCACTCCAAAAAGTGATGGCACATGTCACTTCATGGCCAGAGCAGAAACACATGGAAAGCTAACTAAAAGGGAGATGAATGAACCATCAAGAAATTAAAGGAGGAATCAGGAGTTTCTGACTGACCTCTTACCAATGACATCAGAAGAGAGAAAGCAGATATTCACTAGAGGTCTGTCCACCTTGCTGCACCTCCAAGGAAGCTCAAAGATCTAGTGGATGTAAAAACTAGGGCAAGACAAGGTCCAGCACATTCCTTAGGAGCTACGCTGTCTAGAATACATCTCCCTCCTCTCAGCAGCCAGACCAATCTACTCTTATGATTCCTAGATGAAGAAAAAAAAAAAAGCTAAGCTTTTCTAAAGGAAATCATAGCATGTGACAATGTTGCCTTCTCAGTACAAAAAAACTTTTGCAAAACAGGTGAAATTGCAAATAAAAAGAAAGTAGGTGGCACTGTAGACAGAGTGCTAGATTTAGAGTCAGGAAGGCATGCGTTCAAATACAGCCCCATATACCAACTAGCTGTATGACCCTGGGCTTATCACTTACTCTGTCTCAGCCTCAGTATCCTCATCAGCAAAATGGAATAATAGCGCCCACTTCCAAGGATTGTTGTGGGGCTAAAATAGTATTTCCAAAGTTCTTTGCATTCCTTACAGCACTATATAAATACCAGTTATTTTTATTAAAAAGGCAACATTATAATTACATCCTGAGGATGTATTTTACTTAGGTTCCCATCTATGTTAATTGTTCTAGAACTTTGTTTTGCCCTTTGGCTTAGGCACTCCCAATCTGATTTAAACAAATAAACAAAAACTCTTGAAATATCTGCAGGTAAACTCTTTATCCTAAAGTAGTCCATACCCCATGACCTTGGGGATCTTACTTTAAAAGCCTGGGATTTTACTGAAAAGGATGGAAAATTATTTTCATATTTCAATGACAAAAGGAGAAAGACAAAGCTAATTTTGTACCCCACTGGCACCCCTGGAAAAAATGCTTAAGTTAAGTGAAAGCCTCTTAAGTCAAGACTTCTAGGAAAAAACAGGACCTGATGGAGAATATTTGTTCTAACTGTATTTAACTGTCCCTTTTTCACTTGGATTTTTTTCAAACTTTGCAGTTCTCCTTTAAAAAAAAAAAGGTATAACTATAAAGTCCTACATCTTTCCAGTATGGTCCAACAGTATACCTTTCAGAAAAAAAGAACAGTGTAAAGGAGTCTCATTCAAAGGCTGAGCTTGAGACCATAGTAAAACCAAAGTGAGATCATTTATTTCTTGTGATTTCTTGAGTTTCTTAGCTGCCTGGGGGGTGCTTTTGCACTGGTGTTACCAAAATAGTTCAGAACATGTGTGTATTTTTGAGTCTTTTGAATGCCACCCACATCTATCAAAAAAGTCCCCAACAAATAGCATTTCCCAGGACAAAAACTGTGTCCATTCCCTAGAGTCCAGCATAGAAAAACAGCTCCAATCAACAAGCACAAGAGTCCCTTTCTCTGTCTGTTTCTTTATTTCAGTTACCCATCCAGTGGGATCTTATGAAACAAAACAAAACCTAAAAGAAACACAAAATAAAACATAAGTCATGCTTTAAAACAAAAGTTGAAGAAAAATTCACACACATGTATAATCAATTTAAAAGGAACAAAATAAATGAACAGGAAAAACAGACATCAACATAAAATACATTTTAAAACATGAACAATATCTAAAATGAAAATCATGATACATGAGAAAATGTGTGTCTCATTATGAAATGGTTTGGTTTGGAACTCAAAAGAGTGTTTCTATGTTGTCCTTGGATTTGTTGAGAAATAAAAGATGGCCAGAGATGTTGTGGTCTATTACACCCAGTGTAGTTGGATATGATTATGGCACACCTCATTTTTACTTGTTTTAAATTACCCAAAGAAATAAAAATATTAAAAATAAGCTCCAAAAAGGTAGAATATTTCTTGGGGATCTGTTCGGGAATGGATACAGAAATCAAAATAAAATTGACTTCTACCAACAAACTTGATTCTGTTTTACCTTTGAGATTATTTCTTCATGTATTAACATCTTGGTACACAGTGTTGGATTTGGGGTCAAAGGACTTGGGTTCAGGTCTTGGCTTTGCTACTTAAAAACTGAATTTAGATGTTAGGACTACAATTTCATGATTTCAAAGGTCTTTTCTAGCTCTAAGTCCATTTTTTTTTTAATTCTAGTTTTCCAAGTATATCTGAAACTTTTCTATTACTGTTAAGGATATTGTCATCCACCTAACACCTATATTTATATCATCCTGAACTCTCCATTCTCTCATTTTCCCATACTCAACCTGTTGCCAAGTCCTATCTTTTTTACCTGTATGAATGACATCTCTTGTATATATCACCTTCTCTCTTCTGACATTGCAATCACCTTAGGCATGAATTATTGCAGTTGTCTGCTGGTTGGTCTCCTATTTCAAGTCTCTCCCCTCTATGGTCTATCCTCCACTCATCGGTCAAAAGTTGTCATCCTAAAGCACGTGGCTGACCATGTTACCCTCACCCACACTCTCCTCAGTCAATAAATTCCAGGAGTTTGCTGTCATCTCCAGGATAAAATTTAAAATCTTCGTGTATGGCTTTCAAAACCCTTTATAGCCTGGTCCCCACCTACCTTTCCAGGACTTATACCTTACTCTAACATATAGTGATACTGTCCTCCTAGGTCTTTCTTTCATAAGATAATAGATCTCCCAATTCCAGAGAGAGTTTTCCTTTGACTACCTACAATGCTGGAATTCTCTCTCTCCTCATATCTTCCCCCTGGCTTCATTGGGCTCCTTCAAGTCCCAGTTAAAATTCCACCATGGACAGGAAGTCCTTCCCAATTCTCCTTAAAGCTAATGCTTTCCCTCCATTGATTCGCTCCAATTAACCCTATATGTAGCTTGCTCTTACTCTACATAGTTTTCTCTTATCTCTGCCATTAAACAAAGTTCCCTGAGAGCCTCAGATGATTTCTGTTTTTCTTTGTAGTCCTAGCACTTAGCTAGTAGGAGGTAAAGAAAGGAAGACATTCTATTAAAAAAACAAAAAACAAAAAACTTAAAACACTATACTTGGCATAAAATGTTAGTATAATGGTTTATATGGCATTTGCTATCACAATCCAAATAAGTTTGACTAAGTAGAAAGCCTTAAGTCATTTAGGAATAGATTTGGGCAATATTTCTAAAATTAATTTCTAATCATCTTTCTCAACAATGCAAAAAGGGTCTGAGGATTTTCATTCTCATGATCTTTTTCTTTTCTCTCCCATCAGCTTGATTGGGAAGGGAATAAACTAGTTTTGCCCAGATCTGTCTGATTCAGTGCAGAAGCCAGACATCATCTATGAGTTTAACCAGCCCAAACCACCATGAAAGTAGGAAGTAATCAGTAGGAGTGACTAATTCTTTTTCTCCCTCTTTCCTTCTTTTACATGTTTAGCCTTGAGGCAGCAAATAGTAGAGTTTCTGGATAAGTATTATGGTACATAGGACGTGCAGAGCAAATAAAAAGGCAAACACCTTAGCTGGTTGATGCGTAAAGATTTAACAGGGTGGTTCCAAAACTCCTTCCAATTGAAACCATCAGCTTAATCTGAGGATGACAAGCTTGCCAATAAAAGAGGAAAGAACTGGCTCATGAAAATAGGAGACACCATTCCAATCCAAATATCTATCAATTCAATACTGATTTACTGGGCAAAAGATACTTTGAAGGACAAAAGACAACTCATTCTGCCAGCCTCTAGAAGATGATATGAAGAAAAGGATATTTGGATAGAATACAGCTGCAAAGTTTATAATAATGATTAAAATACATTTTATATAGCACTTTAAAGTTTACAAAGTTGTCTGAGTGCTTGTATCATGAATTAGGTCCATCTGACTTTCATCACAATTCCCTTCTCATCTTTCATGAATCTATTAGGCTATATGAAACACTGTTAACGATTTTCAGATATGAACTCAAGTTAACTGTCATCTCTCCAAGGTAAGGCTATGTTTGCCTGCATTTAAACTGATATGTGTCCTTGTTATAGCATTCTCTCTAGTATACCAATACCATGGTGTATCCCCACAGGGAGAAATGAAGTTCAGAACTCTGCCTAACCCCCATATTTCAAACCACTGGAGTCCACCATAATTATAAACAAATGAGACACTGCTAAGTGGAAATTCATAACTTCATCTTCTTTACTGGGAAATAAATATCAGATTGCAACAAGCAAAGGTACTATTTAAATCTCTAGGGGGTTTACACATACATCCATACACCACCACCATCATCTCCACCATCATTTATATTTTCTCTTTTTTATCAAGGAAACAGACTTCTGTCTGCAATTTGATTCAATTTTAGATCTGACATAGCGTTAATGTACCACAGGACTCTCAGCACATGCTAAAAGAAATTTGACTTAAATAATAGTTTTTAAGGGATCAAAGATATTCCTATTGGGTCAAATCAAGGGGTTAGACTTGTTTCTGGCTTCATTCTTTGAGCTGCTAACATATAAATTACATAAGGTTCAAGAAATAGATCATAAAATGATATAAAGTAATAGATAGTTATTTTCCCTTGATTCAGAATAAATTTTTAAATGAGAAATAGCTGAACATCTTGTTGGTTTAACAGCCAAACTAGCTGTCTAGCTTATGAGCCAGAAATACCGGTATTTTGACAATTTGACTCTTGGAAACATCTGCATTTCCACGATCCTGCAAGATTTAGGGGAGAACTAGCTCCTTCATCCTCTATCACTTTTTGTTCCATCACTATACCAGCTGATATTAAGTACAGGGAAGAGCAAGCAAGTAAGGAGGACTGACTGAAAAGTCTGAGGCAAGAGGATTCAATGACCTATTAAAGCTAATGTTCTTTTCTCAGGCCTCTCACTCTTCTTGACCTCTGAATCTCTTGCTATCTCCACCTCTGGTTTTCACGACACCACTCTCTATTGGTACTACTGTCTGCTTGACAAATCATTCTCAGTCTCCTCTGTTGGGTAGTCATTGGTTTCCTGCCTGATAGTCATGGGTATCCTCTGAGGCTACTGGATGCTCTTCTCTTCCCATACTCTGCCATTTGGGGTAATTTCAATAGTTTTCATGGATTCAACAGTGACTCCCAAATCCAAACCCACTTTTGGACATTCTCCTCCCTCTCTCATTCTCTATCTTATTCATTCTCTTTCTCATTCAACCTCTCTCTCTGTCTCTGTCTTTCTGTCTGTCTCACTCTGTCTCTGTATCTCTCTGCCTCTGTGTCTCTCTCTGTCTCTCTGTCTCTCTCTCTGTCTCTGTCTGTCTCTCTCTCTCTCTGTCTCTCTCTCGTTGCCATTTCACATGAATTCAGCAGATAAATCCCAAAGCCACATATTGAAGTTCTAAATCTATCTCTAAAGCTTCAATTTTGTTTCACTAGCTGCCTTTTGGGAATCTCAACTTATTTGTCCCTTATGATTCTGAAATTCAACATATACCAAATTGGAAACCACTATCTTTTCCCCTAGATATATCTCTCCTCCAAACCCCCATTTTTATTGAAGTTTCCAATTTCCTTCCTGTGACCCAGGTTCATAACCTTTGAACCATGCATCACTCCTTACTCCCTTTCATCTTTTATATCCAAGAGGTTGCCAAGTCTTGTCATTCTACTTCCATAGCCTCTTAATATTCACACCACAACCACTGTAGACTAGCCCTTAATTCTTTCTCATCTAGAATATTGCAACAGTCTTCTAAATGATCTCCCTTCTTTTAGACTCTCACTTCTCCAAACCATCCTTCAAATATCTGTTGAAATAATCTTCCCAAAGTACAAGTATTACCAAGTTACTCTCCTGTTCAAAAATCCCCATTGCCTCTAGGATAAAATATATATTTCTCAATTTGATATTTAAATTATTCTGTACCCACTGGGCTTTCTTGTAATGTTTCTGTTAGAGTTACTGTGTCCATTTTAATAATGAGGAAAAACTGCATCCTAGGAAAATAAGTCTTGCCCTGGATCACACAGAAAAGGAGTAAAAAAAGCAACTTCATAAACTTAATTCTCATCATCTTTTGCCCCACATTTCACGTTACTATCCTACATGACCCCCCAATCCTACCAAAATGATCCATTTTCTCTTCCCTGAATAGCCTCTCCTACCTCTTCTCCTTTACAAAGGTTGTCCCCATTCTGGGAATATATTCCATCCTCACCTCTATTCTCTTAGAAACATAAACACCATTCAAGGGTCAACTCAGGTTCCATCTTTGATAGGAAGTCTTTCTCAATTCCCTTCATTATTCCTACTTTTGGCTTCCTCTTATTATCTTCTATTTACTTATCTGTGTAAATATTGTAATAATTCAGTAGAAAATAAGCTTCTTGAGGGGAGAGACTATTTTTCATATTGTCTTTAATCTCTAACATCTAGCACACAGTAGGTACTTTATAATAAATAGTTGGGCAACTGGATTGGGAGAAAAGGAAGAATGGGAAACATTTCAAATTCTGCTCTAGCCTAGTGAAGACTACCATTGCTTTTATCATACTCAATGGAAAAGATGGCAGGAAGAATCTGTGTCCTAAATTGAAGGTCAGTCCTGCATGGCACTTTCTGTATTGCTGGTGCCTAAGCCATTAGATTTATTTACATTCAGACTTGCACACATTTTCCTCCTGGTACTCAGAAGCAATCAACCACAAAATGACATGGATCCACAGCACATTTAAATTAACAGCAATTTATCTAGAAGGAAGAGAAAACTGCTGAGTAGAAAGGACAGGGAAGAAAAGGGAAGAAAGATGCAGCTGTTATCTAAAAAGGCAAATCTTATCAAATTTGTCACTTTGGGATTTCAAGTAGAAAATTAAATGAAATGATAACTCATTCCCAGTTTCAAAGGCTCCTTGGCAAGGTGCCATTTGGCTATGCTGGCTGGAGCTGCAGTGCAGGGAAAATGTGGTGTCACCGCAGCCCCACCAAGAAGCAAACTGAGTTCTTTCCATGTGGTTTTCTGGAAATATTTACTTGGGAAGAGAGATTAATACTCTGTGACCTAGTAAAATATAATAGGACAATAGCAAGATGGGAAAGGGGGGGGGGGAAGAAGTAGATTCCAGAAACTTTCTTTAGCTTCTGGCATAAAGAATGACTTAAATTTGACTTCTAATCAACTTTTTTTTTTTTGCCACAACTTTCGTTTGAATATGTATTATCCAAACTAGAAATGTTTATTGCATAGATATCCATTCCACCTTGCTGGGGTTAATGGCATGGTGCCCCTACTATCTGGAAAAGACACAGAAAAATTTTTGGTTTTTCTTTTGAAAGAAGTAGGAATTTTTATTTTTCTTGTAAGGGGTGTTTACAGTACCTTATTGTAAAATTCATTTAAATATTTGGTCATAGCCTAATGTAGGTCAAGGTTAAGATATCTCTGAATTTCTAACCTTTATATATCATTTGTTGGCTTTTGTGTTCTTTTTTGCAAACATTATTTTTGTTTATTTTAACTATTTTAAAATTGTCTATATTTATGGTATTATAAGATAAAATATGTTGCTATTTTATTATACATACATTTTATGTATTTCTGAGTTTCTAAACTTTTTCTGTGTCTTCTGCAAAACTCTCCCAAAATTCTCATTTTGTTTCTTATGCTGCCCCATTATATGTTGAAACTGTGATGGGAAAAGTTGTGATGTGGAATGGTTACCAACATTCTGTATCTATTAGATGTTTTATTGCAATATTTCTGTGAGACTATTTGGTGTGACTGTGCCCATTTTACAAGTGAAAAAAAGAAATGACATCCAAGGAGAATAAGAGACTTACCCATGATTATTCAGTAGGAGAGCTAAATACAAATTTGTATTCCTTGTATTCTAACCTCATTTTGAGAAACTATGACATTTTTGCCTTTTTTCATGTACTTCGTCTATATGGATGGATCCTCTTTTTTCTTTCTCTAAATCCTATTTCAGTAAAAAATGGTCTACTTGCACATTGTGCTTTCCTACTTACATGCCTTTGCCTAGGCCATGCCCTTCACCTAGAATATCAATGAATAGTCTCTACCCACTAAAATCCTATCCATATATCAAGGCTTATTTTATGCACCAGATTCTCTATGAAATCATCTCCAGTACCTTGATCCAGAAGTAATCTTTCAGTCTAACTAAATTCTTATGGTACTCACCATCTTTCACCTTATTTTTTATCTCCCAAATATCTATCTTTTCTCTCTTACTCAACTAAAAACCTCTAGAGGACACAGGAAAGGAAATATGAAATATCTCTGCATTGTTCTCCCTTTCCCAGTGACTATCATGGCACCTCACAATATCATATGCTCTCAGTGAATGAACTTTTGGATTTACGATGGTAATAATAAAACCTTGATGTTCTCCTAAGAATTCCAAACTGCTTTGCAACTATACCACAAAAGCAGGATTGTAGGGTTTACTTTTTGCAACTTGGTAAGTGGAATTATCAAAATTTTTTCTCTACAAATGACAGTAAATCAGTAATACATGAAGGGATTATACAGCTAACTTTATACATATCCAGCATATGCACCTTGAAAGCATGTTAAGTTCTTGGGTGCTAGACTGAGGTTACTCTGATTCCTCAGTTTTACAGAAGGCAATGAGTGGGACAAAGGCAAACATTGCCTATATATGAGAAAGGGCAATCTGGTAGAAAAGAACATTCGCTCTAGAATCAAAACAATTCCATGGTCCTCAGTTTATTCATCTCCAAAATGAGTGGGTTGGATTAGGCTACCATTGAGGTTCCTTTCAGCTCTAGATCTGTGATCTTAAGCTATTGTCAATGATTCTGAAAGGGGAATGTAGATTTGAGCCTAAAATATATATGTTTTACCAAAATACCCTAGTCAATACTATCATAAAAATCTATGTTCCATAATAAAATATATACCTAGAAGTCTCATAACCAATATATATTGGAAATACCTTAAAACAATCATATTTTTACATCCTAAAAATAACTAGAACTTCAAAAATAACTAATAGGGAGGGGCTGTATATGCATTTCTAGGGAGAAGAAGAAGAGGCTTCAAAGTACCATGGAAAAATCACTGGATTTAGATTCAAAGTCTTAGGTTGAAATGCTGCTGTTGTCACATATTACCCATGTGACCTTGTGAAGGTCATTTAAACATCCGGGGTCTCACTTTCCTCATCTTTAAAAACAAGAAATCTAGGCTAGATTGCATCAAAAGTTCCTTTCAGTTTTAAATTGAGGATGTTATGATTCTTCAGTTGAAAAATATCCAGAGATCACCACGGATCCCAGGCTGGTCAGGAGTTAGCAATGCACCATTTTATAAAAAGAAATTCTAATGCAATGAATAAAGAACTGGTCTTGGAGTCAGCAAGCCCTAAGACTTAAGTACCACCTCTGAAACATATTGACCATGCGAATGCCATATCATTTAAGTTCTCAGAGTTCCAGGCAACTCTGTAAAATTACTAATTGCAGAGAGGGTTCTAGGCAGCAGGTAGGTACAGTGGATAAAGTATTGTTGCACTCAAAGTCAGGAAGACCTGAGTTTGAAAACTCCCTGTGTAACCCTAGGTATGTCCCCGACTTTCTTTCAGCCTTATATTCCTCATCTGTAAAATGAGGACGATAAGAGCTCTTAATGAAGATCAAATTAAATGACATATATGAAGGGATTTGAAAAGCCCTATAAAGTACCAGCTGCCTGATTTGCTTTGGTATAAGAATTTCTTCCCTGGGAGCTCCCTATGGTGATGAAATAGGTTTAAACACACATACATTAATATATATATATATATATGCACACAAATATATATAGTATATATATATACACAAATAGACATATGTACATATATATATATCATACACACATATACATGAAGAGAAGGTGACATAAACCTGAAAAACAGGAAATATGAGAAAGATTATCTACTGGGTATTGGCTACATCCTATCTGGTGATGTGATGATACAATGTATGTAATAAACATGTATAACCTTCTCAGTGATGAGGGAAGGAAGAAGGGAGAGAATTTGGAACTTGAATTTTTTTAGGTGAAATTGTTTTTACTTTCAATTGTAAAAAGATAAAGTAGTTTAAAATCTATGTTTACATAAGCAGGTACTAAGAAGAATAATTCAAATGATTAATTAAATATTAATAAACAAAATGGACTCCTTCAAGGAGAAAACAATCCTAGTGGGAAGTTGATTTGGGCTTTGAAAGGGATAGAACAGACCCAGATTCAACATCTCATTGAACAATCATGCTTTCTGTAGAAGTCCTGAGAAGTGCTTCTAAGAATTTAGGTTGAAAATCAGTGTATTGGAGATTCTTCCTAAGTAAGCTATCCAAAGAGGATAGGAACTATTTCTGCTGCTTGAATAGCTACAGAATGAATGCAATGTGCTCAAAGATTTGGCTCATTGATTCATAGGCCTGAGATATTATGTAAGGGTAGGGTCAAGCAATTACACACACCTTTAGAGATATACCCTATAAACCCAATCTCAATGTAAAATGAGTTGGATGAAAAAATATAATGAAAATTCTACCCAAGCACATGGCATTTCAAAGTGAGAAAACAGATAGGTAGGGTTAATAATTTCCTGACCTGTGTACAATGAACATTAATTACCTTAATCCAATTGACATTGGCTTTAAATGTATTAAAGAGCAGGTCTCATATTCTTTTTGCACTGGCACTTTGAAAAGTGTAGGCTCTTTTTTTACGATTTGGAATCATAAGACAAAGGCAAAGAATTTTGTTAGCAGTGTTCTTAAAGAATGTCTTCTTTCTAAAGGGGGAATTGATAAACTGCTGTCTTCCAATACAGCCTATGGCTGTCCTGCAGTCATTACCTATTCACCTGGCTGTCTGCTGATATTTTTGGTATTACTTTCCATTGATTGCAAGCAGTCAAGGACATTAAAAACTGCTGCTCAGGCTGCTTGTTCTTACACCAAGGCTATAGGACACTTCCTCTGCAAATTAATATTCAGGTATATGCTTGTGAAGACGCAGAGCAAGGGAGATGGCCTAGAGAACAAGAAGTTTCCTCTCTTTATCAACCATTCTCTGGAATCAATAATCACCTCACACTGAGACCAAGGTAGGCACACCCTTCCTCAGCCAAATTAAAAGACTGCAGGAGTCAGAAGGATGGGGAAGAAAGAACTACCAGCGACATGCCCCTCTATGCTAGCTTAGAGCAATTTCTCTTACAGCCAGTGATGTGAGGAAGCTCAGGGCTTAATTGTGCAAGGATCTGTGCTGAAGATTAACACAAATGAGAAGCTTACATTCTATCTTAGAAAGTGGGGGGAAGGCATTGGGCAAGTAAATACAACATATACACAGAGAGGTAAATAAAAAATATTTGTTAAATAAGTGTGAAGCAATTGTGAAGAATAACATTAGCAGTTGGGAGAATCAGGAAAGAATGACAGGTGGTGGTGTTATATGACCTGAACCTTGAAGGGTGTTGAGGTCTCCAAGAGGCTTAGGTAGGAGGGAAAGCATTTCAGGTGCCACTTGAGCAAGGACTAATATTGGACCAGTATTGATCCTGGGAGTCTGCCCTGAAGATCTGCCCTGAAGGATCAATTTTACTCTTTGGTTATTTGCCTCCAGCCCCAAATAAACTCCATATGTAGAATGTTTCACACACATATGCAAAGTATATAAAGGTCTTCTAAATCTGGGAAGAATCTTCCTCCAAAAGCTACTCCCTGCATCATCAACAGTATATCTACAGTACTTTGAAGTTAGATGGACACTAATTCCAACTGGACTTACCTGCTACTTTTTTGCTACTTGAAGAATCTTAAATAAAAAGTGTCAATAATGGCCTTCTACATATCCCAGGCCAACTATGGCATCATCAAATGCCTCTCTGGATAGAAGCACAAATCTGAGATGCTAGGGCAGCTTATCTAATTTAAGCCCTAAGGATAACTTTTCATCCCTGCAAGGTTTGCCAGGGTATATCCTTCTTAGCTCATTAGATTTGCAAGAGCCCATACTCAGTCATGTGTCTATAAACAGGATTAGCCCTCTTAAAGTTCTTTCACACAATGCATTAAGGTCCTGGCACAGTATCCTATCAATATGTTTTTCTCTTCCTGATTCTTTGAACAAATAATTTATTTAAAAAAGAAACTTCTAGAAAACTAGTTTTCCCACTGTTTCTCTCTCTGTCTCTGTCGGTCTGTCTTTCTCACACATGCCCACATGCAGACATGTACACACACACACACACACACACACACACACACACACACACTCTGATCTAAGGTACAAAGATAATTCAAGGCTCACAAGAATTGATTAGGATGACAGGACATGGTTTGGTTGTAAATTGCATGGTGAAAAAGAAGAAATAGCCATATCAATGAGATCACAGACTCCTGGAAGCATTAATGCCCCAGCTGGATTCAACTCAGGTTGACCAAAATCAAGCATGAAATAGCTCAAATTAAATTAACTGAGACAGGTTATAAACTTTGTGGTTGACAGTCATTTTTGTTCAAATAGCTCATTAAAAAAAAACCCAAAGCTATACTGCTAAGTGAAGCTTCCACCTCCCTGTCTTAACACCTCAGCAACATTTTCCCACAGCTGGAGATTTGCCACACGTCAGTGGTTTTTATATGGCAACACCCCACTCTGAATGGTGCAGAAGATTCTCTCTTTCTATGACTTTTCATGTCATGGCTTGGTAAATCCGTCTCTTCATAATTTTCTTTGGTATATTTCCAACTAAGGTCCAGAGGGAAAAAATGAAATTTTAACTTCAGTGGGCCATGTCTACCCATACAAGACTTAAGTGTACTTTATATATTGACAAAAATACACAGGCTTCTTTTTGTCCATGTTGTTATAATTATTGTCCACAGAATAAAGGCTTTGTTGAGAATCATTCATATTGCCCCAAGAATGAATCAAAGCCAGAGCTCTGACTGATGAAACTTTTCTGGATCATGGTACGATAGATTTAGATATGGAAATGTTCCTTTAACTCTAAATCCAGCAATAAGATGCCTCTTCAAGCCCATTGAAAACTCAGTGATATCATGTAGCATTTTAAGAATATTTCCAGCAGTTTACAGGAAGTTCCAAGCATAGTCAAAACAGTCATAAGGGGAAAAGGCTGATAACACAGCAACTGTTTGTAGTTTAAAAGGCTCATCAATATCCAAGGAAAGTAAAGACAAACACTCTGAGACAGATGCGCATGAAACAAGTGTGTTGGCTTACATGATGGCAATGGAAAATCACAGCAAATGAAAGGACAATCTCTAATTACATTTGCATAGAGCAGGTTTGGTTAAGTTTGAAATTATTCTTTTTTAAAAATTCTCTACACTTACATCCACTTATCACTCAATATCTGTGGATGCAATATCCTGAGATTTAAATTGCAGCTGCAACTGGAATTATAGAATCAACACTGCACTCCAGATGTGGGTTGGCCTAAAGGATAACATGACCAAGACTTATTCATAACAGGGATACCTTTTATATAGAGAAATAGGCATAGTGACAGAGTGTCTAGCAATAAGAAAACACATGAATGAAAAAATGGAGATGGTTATTCACACTGAGAAAAATTATTCCTAGCTTTACAAAAGGTTATTGTAACTCAGGGGTATAAAACCTATGGCCCAGGTTAAGTGTAGCCTTTAACACAATTGTATACATCCAATGGAACACTTATCAAAAGCCAAATCCCTATTTATACCTACAACTATAAATATGAAATGCCTTTAAAGTTCTTTGCTGGCATAGTCTGCATAAAGGGTTCAAGATGGAAATATTAATTACTTAAAACATTGTCTTTCTCTTTGTGTGTGTCCTGACCTCTTTTTATATAAGTTTCTGTTTGTTCCTTCCTCCATCTTTTCCTCTTTTTATTGTTTTTTTCTTTCTGTTTGTCCTTTTTAATTATAATCCTCAGTTTGATTGATTTTTTCCCTTTTTTTCTACTCTTCTAGGTCTTTAGCACTGCTTCTTTTCTCTTTCCACTTCTCTTCTTCCCCTTTGTCTTTTTAGCATTATATATACATATACACATATATACATATATATTCCATATAAAAACATAGATATTTAAGTTGCCTGGTCCTAATTTTTAAAACTGAAATTCAGTACATCTTACATTTCTTGCTTTTAAGAAAGTTGTTTTCCCCTCTTAATGTTGACCTTGAATGATTTTCCCCTGTGACTTAGGCTCTCAATAGAAGAAAAAGAATGAGTTCCCATTCCTGCTATAAATATTGAGCTCTGCTAGGTTTTTGTTTATAGATTATAGACTGGGGTGGCATGCATTTATGTTTTGAAGGAGAGGAAGGGATATTTCAAGTAAAATTAAAACTCATGTTAAAAATCACTGGTGATGAATGCTCAATAAAAAAGAAAGGATTAAGTGACTGGAATAAAGATATAATTGATTACAAAATATATAGAATTAAAAAAAGGAATACTCATGATTAACTTTTCAGGAACATGTTAAGTATATAAGTGGGAACCAGGAAGGGCTACATTTCAGGCATTTCAGTCATGTATGTCATTTCGGTCATACTCAAGTAGTTAAGAAGGAGTCGGGTATTCTCACTGTGTAGATAGACAGAGGAAGCCACAGAAAGACTTTGTGGCTGTATTACCTGCTTCCTAATCTTGATGTCTAAGTAGACAAGCTTATACTGCTATAAAAGAAATCACCTAGCTAGATGATGAAGTACTAGAAATCTGTTGAAAATGTCACCATATTATCAATTTTTCATAGCATTTTAGTGCAGAAAGGTATGGTATTTAGTGAAGAGCTAAATACCAAGTCACTATCTCTGGCTAGCCAGAAGACTCATGTTTAAGCTCTGCCTCTGACAGTAAACTAACTGTGTGAATCGAGGCAAATTCTTTTTCTTTTTCTTTTCTTTTTTCTTTTTGGTACCAAACACACTCTCCAAAGCTAAAAGTTTCAGATACATACTGGTGGATGGAGTTTTCTCACTGAGAATTCCTTTTGCCAATGAAATCTTAGCTCTGGTCCAAAAATTATAAAATGTATTTTAGTGCAGCTAAGAAACTCTCAAGAATCTTTTCAAAAGCAAAGAGCTGTGCTAATCCTTCAAGTAACAAATGTTTGGAGCTCTGAAGAGATTTTATGGGTAGATGAATCACTTACTAAACAAAACACTAAGATACTGTTGGGCTGGTATTGTACTACCTACGAGAATAACTCTGCTATATTTACTTTCTAGATTTCCCTTCCTTACTGCATCAAAGCTGTAACCCTCCGTAGCTTGGTAGGTAGATATTGTAATTAATGAATTTCAAACACATTTGCAGATTGAGGCCCAAAGAGTTGCCACTTAACTCTTAAATATGAGATAGAAAACTGCAGATGGGCAAGAACTTTGTTTCTGTTTCTCAGGGTGGTATTTCTCAAGCTTAGTACTCAGTAATCCCAGAGATGATGGAGGGAAGTCATGGACACCATCTCTCCATAGATTTCAACACAGCTGTTTGGTAATGGTGGGGAACTTAAACTTATAAGAATGGTTAAACAGATCTTTACAACTTAAGATTTCACAAGATTAAAGGAATTCAAAACTGAGTAGAATTTTAGAGATGAGCACATAAAGTGATATGCCCAACCTCACATACCTAATAAGTGACAGCTCCAGCATTTGAACCAGACCATCCAAATAGAGTTCTCTGGTTATCCCCCCCCTCACCCACTTAAGATCCATTATAATACTGAAAAGGAGAAAGGGGTCAAAGAATCCCAAATACCTGTTGGCTGATGCTGCCACCACAGTAATTGCTAATGTTTTATGGAGCTAAAATAGAAGTAGAAGACCTATTCAGTGAGTAGGCATGAAGGGGGGATTTTACAAAATTGCTCCCCTCCAAAGCAATTAATCTCCAGAACCAATTGTATGTCCCTTAAAGTATCATTCCCCTTATATATCTTACTATAGTGGAAGACACAAAAGGACTACATACAAAAGGTTCCAGAATCAGGAGATCACCAGCTTGGCAGGGCCCTCAAAGCCATTTAGTCAATCTGTATCTGAACAAAAGATCTCCAACATATTCAATAAGTGGCTACTCAATCTTTATCTAAAGATATCTAATGAGAAAGAACCCATAATCACCTGAGACAGTATTTGGCTTTTAGAAAACTCTAATTGCTAAGGGGTGTTTTTCTTTATAAGCTTAAATCTGCCTTTATGAAACTTTTATTCATTGCCATAGTTCTGTTCTCGTTAAACAAGTAGAATGAGTCAAATTCTTCTTTCAAATATCATCCTTCAAATGGCTGAAAATTACTGCTATGCCTTACCACACCCCACGTCACCATCACCACCATCACCACTACCACCATAAACACCAACCTTCCCTTCTCCAGGGTAAATATTTCCAGTTCTTTCAGCCATTCTTCATATGTCATGATCTCAAAGCCTTTGACCATGCTGGTTTCTCTGCTTTGAAAACCCTCCAGCTAGTCCAAAGATACGTAGCTGACAGCAAAGGCTTTGGAATGACCATCTCATCAATTTATGCTTTCAATTATGGATGGCTCTATATGAATGACTCCAGCACTCCCTCACCACCCAAAAGTGATGGAAAAGATGGGAGCACAAACAGTGAGTACCTTTTTCTCATGTGTTTCCAATACTCTGAGTTGTCTCTTGTTGTTGTGTCTTACAGCAGTAGCTAAATGAACTGAACACTAACTAAATTTAACAGGCTAATTGCATCTAAATTACAGTCACAAAGCCCCTTCAGAAGATTCAGTCAATTTCTTGTGGGAGAAAGTAAATGTTTTACTATATAATTATGAACTTAATTAACATAAAATAAATTAATTAGGGACTTGAGCCTGTAATGAATACTATGGTTTATCTGTTTATTGCTGTATTTACTAGGGGAGGCTATTAGAAAGTAAGCCTTAAGAGAAAGGCTAACTTGTGATTCAAGCCCAATTGCATCCCCCAAATTAGAGATGCTGGATTTCTTATCTATATACAGTATCATGAAATAATGGGCTCTGCACAAAGAGCTCTGTTAGTGTCATTCTCACTTCTCTGAAACTATGAAAGGAAAAATCTCTAAAACTGGCCTTCTAAATGTTTCTCATTTTCAAAGAGACCCTAAAGAAGCCAAGGTCCTCTTCTGCTTATTCCTAGTCAAGACTGTATCTAAATTATCAGATCCATGCTTCAAAGAAGTATGCCTTCCACCTTGCATCAGGAAGAGAGTAAAGCATGAATTTTCAAATATGGACAATGTCTTGATTTGTTTACCTTAAATGTACTTCTTTGTTAAGCTGAATGTACTATGGTAGGCACTGCATGAATAAAAATAGGGCCCTCAAAGAACTCACAGTAAGGTGAAGAGAAATAAGACTTATACAAAGACAAATGTAATACAAATTAGGGTATTGTGAGTGCACAAATGGTTTGAGTAAAAATTGTCCTAAGATCAGATAAGGATCTTTCAAATGGCAGATTCTGAGATTTGACTGAAGGGGGTGCAATTAAGCTAGGTCTTGAAGAAAAGGTAGTATTTCCACAGGAAGAAATTGGGAGAGGTACTAGGAAAAACATCTGCAAATGTGTGAAGACAGGAAAATGGAGAAATTTTGGAATATCTTAAAAGAAATATAACTTTTGGAGGCAGATCTAAGGTGGCAGAGCAGAGAATGAACAAAGTTGAACTGCCCAGACATCCTCCAAACAACTTAAAAATAACACTTCAAATCAATTCCAGAGTGACATTGCCAACAAAATATCAGTGTGAGAGACATTCATCCAGCCAAAGACAACACAGGAAGTTGGAAAGAGAGATCTGTGACATGGGGAGGAAAGATGACCCAGAATCTACATGAATGAAATACTGGTGGTAGGACCAGGTGGTAAAGCCAGAAGTATCCACAACTTTGGGAATTCAAGCCACAGAAAGTAAGGGGAGCTGATAACTGGTCAGCAAGGAGATTACAGGTTACCCCTGTATTAGCACTGGCTGCAGGACCAAATGTTGTTTGGCAACTCCATTGCCTAGACTCATTTCTGGGTCATAGTTTAAGGACCAGTAAGCACTTTCATTCAAGAGGGAGAAGAATCCTTGAAGGACAGTATCACTTCAGGCTCAAGGGATCAAGGACTTTGAAGATAGTATTATTTCAAGTCCCAAATGAAGAAGGGCCCTCAAGAGCAGTATTGATGTAATTTCATTGGATCAAGGCCCTTCCTAGGTAAGAAACAGAGTGAAGACCAAGAGAGCAGTGACCATACCACTCTCCAGATCATACCATTTTGGAAGCACCAAAAATTTCCCAAAATCTAGAACTATCTTTTAAAATAGCAGTGCAAAAAAAGACTGAAGCTTGAGACAGAGTCTCTCCTCTTCTTTATTCTAAGGACAGAGCCCAACATTAACATAAAGTTACAAATCAAGAAATAGGATGAGAAAATGAGCAAACAAATAAAAGAAACTTCCCATAAAAAGCTATTATAGTATTTTTTTAAAAATTCTATTATGGTGACAGGGAAGATAAAGACACAAACTCAGAAGAAGACAATGAACTCAAAATAGCTATTAGATAAGTCTTAAAGGAAAAATGTGAATTGGACATGAGCCCCCCCCCAAATTCCTAGAAGAGCTAAAAACTGATTTTCAAAACTGATTTTCAAAATAATAAAAGTGCAAAGTGGAAAATTGGTAAAGAAATGGAAAAAATATGAAAAGAATTAAAAACTTGGTAGAAGAGGCATAAAAAATACTGAAGAAAGTAACAACATAAAAAACAGAACTGACCAAATTTTAAAAAGAGGTACAGAAAAGAGGAAAATAACTACATAAAAAGCTGAATTGGTCAAATAAAAATGATGTACAAAAGCTCACTTGAAAAAATCCTTAAAATTTAGAATTGGAGAAGTGGAAACTAATGACTCCATGAGATATCAAGAAACACTAAAAACAAAACAAAGTGAAACAAAATGAAAAGAATAAAAAAACAAACAAACAAGAAAATATGAGCTATCTAATTGGAAAAAACAACTGACACAAAATGAAGTGAGTAGAACCAGAAGATTATTGTACACAGTATCAGCAATTTTGTAAGGATGATCAACTATAAAAGACAGCTTCTCTGATCAAGACAATGATCAAAGACATTTTTATGTGATTAAAAGATTTTTAAAAATTCTCCAATAATGTTTTATTTTCCCCAATTACATGTAAAAACTATTTTTAGCATTTATTCTCTAATATTGAGTTCTATATTCTCTTTCTTCCTCTCTTCCCTCTCCCCTCCCTGAGATTGCAAGCAATTTGATATTAGTTATACATATTCATCATGTTGTGGAATAAGATGGAGAGAGAGAGAGAGAGAGAGAGAGAGAGAGAGAGAGAGAGAGAGAGAGAGAGAGAGAGAGAGAGAGAGAGAGAGAGAAAGAGAGATTGAAGAAACTGAAATGAAAATTGGTATGCTTCAATCTGTCTTAAATCACTGAGAATAACTAAATCATTCACAGTTGTTCATCATAGAGAATTGCTATTACTATAAAGTGTACTCCTAGTTGTGCTCACTTCGTCTGCATCAGTTTATGAAAGTCGTTCCAGGTTTTTCTGAAATCCTAGTAGTCATCATTTTTTTATAGCACAATAGTATTCCCTTACAATAATACACTACAACTTGTTCAGCCAATCCCCAATTAATGAACATTCCCTCAATTTCCAAATTTTTGATATCACAAAAACTGCTATAAATATTTTTGTACAACTCCACTAACAGAGTATCAGTGTCCCAATTTTCCCACAACTGCTCCAGAATTTGATATTTTAAAAAATTTACATGTAAGTGGGAAATACTTAACAAGATAAACAAAAATAAATTTTTTAAAGAAATGTAATTTTCTTTTTCCCCTATACATTCAGAAAAGATGTTAATAAAGGTTTCCAGGGTGTCTGGGCAATCAAGAGCCAGATATACTGTCTAGAAAGAAAAAGTGTATATTAATGTGTGCTTCTCAGAAACTTAAAAAGTTTTCTTCTTAATTTAGACATAAATCCCAGCCTCTTCCAACATCTTATATAGTATAGTACAGTGGGAATAATACTGTACATCAGGAAATTCAGTTTTCATCCTGGCTATGCCACTTAAATAATAACTGACATTTACTTAGTGATGTGAAGATTCCAAAATATATTATGTCCATCATTTTGGGGGGTTTTGCAACCTCTCAATGCAATAATTTCTATTTTTATTCAGGAAACTGTGGCTGAGAAAGGCTTAAAATTTTGCTCAAGGCCAGAAAACAAAGTATCTGAGGTAGAATTCAAACATGTCTCCCTGATTCAAAGGCTAATATTCTATATTCTATACTAGATTGGTTCAATTTATTGGGTATATGATCACAGGTGAATTGAACCTCAGGTCCCTCATCCATAAAATAGTACTAATAATGCTTGCACTGACAACCTTTCAGGGCTGTTTTGAAGAAAGTCCCATGTAAGTACTATTTACATTATTATTTACATAATTGATTTATCCAGAAAGCCACTTTTTCACATATGATAAAAATGTAAATTTCAGCTCTGCCCTGTTCCTATTTAAATTATCATAAAATTTGAAGAAATGGAACTTAAAATCCAACTAAATTGAACTAATTTAATAGTTGACCTCTGACAATATGGATTCACCAAACATTTTACGCTTAGTTTGAGTCTCTTAAATTCTTTTTCTGAGTGGCTTAAGATTTCTTTTTTTACTGTTCTATAAGACATCATATAAAAAAAAACTTCCTTGCAAAATAATCATTAACTACTATTTACTAAAAAAAAAAAGTCAACTTTTGATCATTCATGAAAATAGAAACAGGCTAGGCTGTACGACTAAAAATTACAGGCAATTCCAAATCCTAGTTTTAATTAGATTTAGATCTTTCTCCAGCCACCATCTACTGAAATTACTAGCATATAGATACACAAGGCAATTGTAATATGTCTCCTCAATACATTTTGCAGGATTTTATCCTATAAACAAAGATAAGAGAATAAAAAGCATTTCCTAGTAGAGGAGGAAAGTGATGGATGGATAGGAAAGAGGTAACCAATCAGAAGTATTTATGGGATGTTTGAAAATTGGATGATTGTAACTTAACTGATGCCTGGAGTCCTTCAGTGATGAAAGTAAAGATCCAAATTGAGGCCTATTGAAGCAAAAGGAGATCAATAACCTCACAAGAATCATTAAACACTCCTTATTGCTTCACCTTTGTTTAGATAATGGAGTGAAAACCACTATACATGGAAATTTCTTTTCTGCACTCAACTCTCCTTTATTCATGGAATGATTATCAAAACGTTGTGGGTTATTACCTTGGACCATTTTGTCTTCCTTTGGGGGATTTCATATAGTATTAATAATGTGGGGGAAATAACATATAGATAAAGCAGGCTTTGGTTGACTAAATTTGCTGCTAGTCTCTGTCCTCTATTCTTTATCAGATGTTCATATAATGTCTATTGGTATAAATGCATGGGAAGGTTATGTTATGTTGTGGAATATCAGAATAATGACATTCTTCCAAGGAGTTCAAATAGGTTTACATACATCTGATCCAATAAAAAAGAACATGGTCAGAAGACCAGGATTTAAATCTTCTCTCTGCTATTTATTATTTATGGAAAATTTAGTTAGGTATCCAAACCTTCTGGGTCACAGCTTGTTCATAAAAGGAAGGAGGAGTTCAACTAAAAAATGGTCTTTAACAGTACCTTTCACCTTTAAATCTATGTTACTATAATTTAAATTAATTAAATTTCCATCTCTGAAAGAGTGAGCATGCATTATCTTATCTATCCATCAGATGGAGAAACTGAGGCACAGACCATTTACAAAATATAGCTAAGAATATATATATAGTCAAAAGTGATTGATTTGCAATTTACAACTCTCTTGAGACCCAACACATTTCTTTTTTTTTTAGTTCACATTGAACATTACTAGCTCAATAGAGAAAAGTCTTCATCTCAGCCTTGAAAATATTATCTTCATGTTAATTTCTTCTCATTTCTCAGTCCATGATCAATGTCTACAACTCACAAGCTTGTGAAGGTTGAAATATTCCTGGTTGGAAGAAGATTTCAATGTCTTAGTTTAAGACCAATTGATTGAATTCAGCAAATATGGACCTTGAAGAATTGAGGAGAGTAGCAGTTATGTATTTAATGACTATGAAAAGAAAGATAATGAGAACAGTGACTTAATAGACATTAAGAACAAAAATTAAAAGTTTAAAAGAGGAAATTGAAAGAGGAAAAGCAAATCGAGCAGTGGCCATAGCCCCTTCGCAAGGATACATAAATCAAACATCAATGTGTTACTTCTGTGGAAAAAGGAGTCGTGTAATGTTAAACTGTAGAAACTAGAACCAGGCACTGAATGACAAAAATTTTGGAAATAATGGGAACTATAGGAATAACAACTTTAGAAATGATAATAATTATAGAAATAATCCAATCAAGAATATTTTCAAACTTTACAAGCTTTTGGGCTGTAGACATAGATCATGGACTCAGAAATGGGGAGAAACTAACATGAAGATAATATTTTCAAGGTTGAAAGGAATAATCTTTGACCAAATTACAACAGTTTTTCATAAACTGTCTCCTTATTTGTCAGACATTCCTTTCTCTGGCAAGATCCAGGTCTATATATCTATCTCCAAACTCAATAAGTCTATCTATAATTTGGGAGAGATTTGAATTGGGTTTTTGTTTAAGATTTTCAAATTTTGTCTATGTACCAAGCCTATTACAGCAAGCTCTCATTGAGGTTAATAATGCCTCTCTAGCCTGGCATGTAATCTTGCTCATTGTTGGGGTTCCATTTTGGGTCTTACAGAGACCAATGAACTGTTCTCCTTCCCTTAGCCTGATTGAAAATAAAGATGGTTTTATTTTTCTCTCTGTCAAAAAAGCTCCAAGCAAATTTTCAATATCAATCCTTCCCAAATCATATGTGTAAAAAATCCTCTCTAGCTTTTTAGTAATCACAATTGGTTCATCCTCAAAATGAGGGATATTTTGCTTGAATCTCTCAATATCTTGGGAGGGGGTGTGAATGGTGTATGATGTCTTAGTGAAATTACATCTCCATTCTTATTAAAGGTGGGTACTTCTTTTTAAGGAGACTAGGCCTGTATCTGAATTATTTTTGGTTTCTGCCTCTTGTTTTTGTTTTGTTTTGTTTGAATTGTCATAGAACTGGTAATTGATGTAAGTAGGGAAATAGGTCAAGTGGGAGGAGTTTGGGTAGATTTAGAAATAGTTAGGACCAGATGAGGAAGAGTTGAGGTGATTTTAGTATAAAGAAAATTGTGTGAAGCAGAACTGGTCAAAGACTGAGTTGGCTCTAATGATGAAGGAATATTGAGGGATAGATCTCTCTTCTTACTCTGGGGATTTTTCAAGCCTTCCTCAATACTTTCTATATAAGCCCTGAGATCCTCCAAACTCTCCTCCAGATTCTTCTCAAAGTGACTCAAGTTTTATTCAACATGAGCTTTTAGTTCAACTTTGAGGTCTAAAAATTATCATTTTGTTTGTTTCCTGAGGAATAGGTAGAATTCCAGGTCTCCTGTCAGTATAAGTACAGCTAGGAGAAGTGCTATATAGAGCCACTGTGAAATATTCTGTTGGATAATCAGTCATTTTAGATAGACAAGAAATAGCATCACAATTTGAACTAGACAATTCAGAATCATAGTTAATCTAATTGTTAATTTTGTTTGCAAATTGACTTTCTGTCAGTAGATGGCTCTGTTTAACATAAAGGATCAACAGCTGTAACAGAATTAACTTCTAGGAACTTTACTTGGATATAGTTTCAGTAAAAAGTAAGGAAAATGATCAGAAGATTAAAAGGGTTAGTCAAACTCCTACCTGGCTTGCCAATTAAATATAAGGGTTAAATTAGGAATTTTAACAAAATAAGAGAGCATCTTTTAATAATTTATGTTTTAATGAGAATATAGTAGAGTTGTAAATTTATATTATCCTTTTAAACCAGAGAAAAGAAGACTTCTAGCAGCTTTTAATAATTAACAATTTAGTTTAATTAAGATAGAGATAGTATGAAAATATAGTAAAATGAATATAGTAGAGGAGAGAAATCTAGGAAAGAGAGAAATATATCTATGCTAGTTATCCTATTATTACCTATAATTGCCTATAACTGCCATTAGAGAAAGTCCAGTTGATCTCCCTTTAGCTCAGCTCACCAGACAGAATATATATATATATATATCCTAACAACCACCATCTAATCACCACCCCCATCACCACCAACAACCAACCCCCAATGACCAACTCACTAATTACCAATAGCCAACTTCCCCACAACTGCCAGCCCTAATTGTCAGCAACTAACAGAACAACCAACTGACGCTGGCCCTTTTATATCCTTTTCCTACCTTACTTCCTGTCTCTATGGTTCCTCCTTCCTGTCTCTATGGTTTCTACTTCCTGTCATTGGGGGCTGGTCAATCCCTACACATGTCTATGGTAAGAGGACCCCCAGGACCCCCATTAAATTAAAAAAGGAATAAAGAATTCCTTTTTACAGTATGTATATAACACAAACAATATACATATACTATAACACATAACATATATTATATATTACAAATATATATATATAATACAAGGGAAAATATATAATACACATATATATTATAAGGTATATGTATATGTATACATAATAGTAAAATATATAATATAAATATTACATATAAAGCATATAATACAAACTAATATATAATACAAATATATGTATTATGAGAAATAATACACATTATATAACATATATAATAAAAATAAAAATATATAAAATATAATATAAAACAAATATATGTATGTATAATACTAACAAAAATATATAAAACAAATATTTAATACATATTGAAATGTATAATATAATATATAACATATATGTGTGTGTAATGCAAAAAGAATATAATATAGACATTATATATAATACATGTATGTAAATACGCACACACATGTATCTATAGACATGCCTACATATCTACTTAATGATTATCCATATGTTTTGTTTTTTGAATTTGAGTAATATGGGACACAAGGAGAGGAATTAAATGGTCCAAAGACATAAAGTTATTATTTTGAAACATTTGGGAAGTGATTCCTCAGCTAAGGCCATGGCTTACCACATCAAGCTTGCTGCCCCTCTGCAAAACAGGGGACATTTCTATTTGGACTCATACTCTGTAGTTTAGGTCAGGCTCAGAGCAACAGATACAGAACCCGACAGTCTCTATAGCCAACTGGCTTCCCTTCCCAGCCACTTGCTGAATTTGGATTTGTTTTCCATTAAGCAGATTTGTCATAACTTCTTCTATTCCCAAGGCAGTAGATTCATCCAATTTCTTGCTTTGAAATATTGCAGTAATATACTCTAAAATGATGAGAGTGATCTCCTTAAACCTCACACATAAAATCAGTCTCATCTTTTTCTAGTCATGCCAGTAATTAATAAGATTAGTACTGCCACCTTCCATTTACATAATGTTGGTCTTATTTTAAATTTTACAGGAGAGGAAACTGAGATTCAGGAGGTTCAATGATTTCCTTTAAAGTTGCCCAGAAAGTATGTGTCAATCTAACCTCAAACTAAGATTTTTTGACTGAATAGTTAACAATTGTGAAATGAATTAATTTTTAGACAGCACTTTATATACATTTTCTCATTTGATCCTTACAACCACTGTGGGCAGTAAGTGAGATTATTAGACTTATTTTACAAATGAGGAAACCGAGGTACAAAGAGGTGAAGTGACTTGCCCAGAGTCATAAGGCTAATAAATGCCTGAAGGGAGATTTAAATTTGGGTCTTCTAGACTCTATTCCAGCACTCTACACATGGCACCACCTCACTGCCTCAGGGATCTCTCTACCACTTTTGCCATAAGATCTGTCCATGCATGCTGTGTATGTGTAATGATGTAGATGAATTTTGGGGTGAAATGAATAGTCAATTGTAGAAGGCTTTCTTCTCTATTTAGTTAATACTATTGTGGGAATTTATTTTTCATATACTATATTAATTTCTATAGAAGAGTCATAGGTGGGAAAGAATTCCTGTGTATTCCTCTGTCTGGGTCCTTTATTCAGTCTACAGATTTCTGTGTTTTCTTTGTCCTTAAGCTTTTTTTTTTGTGACAAAATCTGGTTGATAAAAAAAAGGGACACAATGATTCTCATCCAGCCTACATGATCTCCATCACCCGTAGTCTGGGGAAGAGTCAAGAGTTTCATTGACCATGTCCTAATTGGCTATTTTTCAATTAGAGATATTTTGAGATGTTCAGGGGAGAAAGTGAGCTCCCAACCTGGTCCAGGAGAATCGAGGTCTTTTGATTTTTGATAGAATCATCTAACCAGATTGGGATGCCTTGACTGGTCAATTACTAAATTATTTTAAAATTAAGAAATAGTCTCTTCGGAATTTCTTTTCCTTTTCTTTTTAAATTCTTTACCTTCCATCTTAGAATCAATACTGTGTATTGGTACCAAAGCAGAAGAGTGGTTGGAGCTAGGGAATAAGGGTTAAGTGACTTGCCCAGAGCCACACAGCTGGACGTTTCTAAGACTAGATTTGAACCCAGGATCTCCTGTTTTTTGGTCTGTCACTCAATTCACTGAGTCACCTAGCTGCTCTCCTCTTGAGAATTTCAGACATTACACTATAGTCCTTGTCCCTTAGAAAAACAATAAATATGTGTGAGGGTGTGGGTATATATGTATATACATAAATATATATGTGTGTGTCCATACATATGCAAACACACATGTATATTATTTATTTTTAACAGAGGAACATTATTTTATGAATAATAATAACTCAGGTTCTTAGTTGGCATCTAAGACTTTTTTGAAACATTAATCACCTATCAGAGGCAACCTGTCAATGGACTTTTTCAGATAAAGGTCAAGTTTGTTAATAATAAAAAGCATAAACATAGCCAAAATTAGAGTATTTATACAATGCTTTAAGTTGGCACTTCATTTGGATCTCATTTGATCCTCACAGCAACTCTGGGAAGGAAGTGTAAATATTATCTCCATTTTACAGATGGCAAAAGTGAAGTAGATGTTAAATGATTCACTAGGGTCATGCAGCTAGCACAAGTCTGAGGCTAAATTGGATCATCTCCAGATCCAGTGCTCTATACAGTATGCCATTGTTAGACTCTACCTTATGTAATAACTTCATACCATTCCACTAAAAAGATAATTTTCAGCATTACTATTTGTCAAAACACATGGCTCTCAGACTAAACAGATATTTTCTTTAATATGCCCAAGCCGAATAAAGACAACTGCTTACACAGATTAAGGATCCGCGGGGTAAGATCGTGCCCATACAATATTTAGCTACTCCTTTATTACTTCCACCTCTATTGGAATCGCTACTTTACTCCAGAGCTCAGCTCAAGTTCCATCTTCTCCACACACATTTTCTTGACTGATTCCAACTAATATTTGGGAAATATCACCCCAGAATCTGTTATTTGCATATTTATACAGTACAAGCAATCTTCCCACATAGGATGGAAGCCCTTTGAGGGAAGAGAATGTTGTTTTTTTCTTCACATTCCAGTACCTAGCACAATGTTTAGTACATAGTAGGTGCTACATAAGTAAATGCATGATAATTGATTGGCAACTTTAAAAAAATGACCCATTCCTCAACCATTTGGGGGCTAGAGATGTAGCTTGGTGGCTACATCTTAGGGAAGAAGGGCTGGCATCTTTCAAACTTAAGTCATATTTTAGACATCAATCCTCAACTTCTGTGATAAATGTTTAAAAATACTATATCCAAATCCAAGTCCAAAATACTATTATCAATTTCCAGGGCATGGCCATTTTGAATTACAAGCCCCAAAAGGGACTTTTCCTACTTGTTATTTTTAAAAAATAATTAATAATAAAAAATAGCATTGGATGAAGAGGAAATACTATGCTCAAAAACATATTTTCATGGTACTTTGATTAGAAACAATACATAGCTTCTGGTACTTTTTGAGGGTCGCCATTACCATTTGTCTCCCCTTAATCACATAGACAAACTCACTTACAGTCATTTTTTCCAAATATTTTCCAACACTCTATTGGCAATCTTTTGTATCTCTATGGATTTAAATTTCTGGTTAAGTTTATCCAAAAAACTCTATATTACCCAAAATAGAATCTTGCAGCTAATCAAATCATTCCTGCTTAGTCAATAAACCTTTATGCAATAGAAACATTTTAAGGAAATAACATGAAAAAAAAATTCTGATGCTTAACATTTCTTGCATTTTTAATTCCAGAAAACTCTGTTTAGTCTAGGTCTTTGGGCCAGCTTTATAAAAAAAATCAGATTTTTTACTGATAGAGTTGGTTTCAAAGATTAAATAGTTAATAACTTTGTAAAGAAAAGAGTCCACTACATGATGACACCAGAATAAGAAAAACATTGATGTTTCATGTTCTTAAAAAAACAAAACACTTTCCCAGAACCCATAGTTCCTCTTATAAATTATCATCATCATCATCCAGGCAGACTGATAATTATTCAATAAGTTGAACTATGGCATTTCCAAATATCATTTCTTCTATCCTCCAAAGTCCAATTTTCCAGTTCATTTAAATGAATATTTACTAAGCATTGACCACGTGCAAGGCATTGATAATTGCTGGCGGTACAAAAATGAAAAAGGGAAAAAAAGCCACATGAAAATTCTCCTTATTAGGCTGGAGGCTATTTGAAGCAATTGCTTCAAATAGCCTCCAGCCTAATAAGGAGATAAGATATGTACACAAGTAGCTATAACACAAGTTAGGACATGATTGGACACACAGGGGAGGCTGAACCACAGGAGAAGGAAGAACACATGTGGACACATTGAAGCCCTTGGACTGTGAATACAGATCTGGAACCAAAACAAGAACAAAACCATGGCAAGATCTGAAGCCTGACTGACTCTTTTTACTTAGCACGTCTATTACCTGGGGCAAGTTGCTTCAGCTCTTGGGGTCTTCGATTTTCTAATCAGTAAAATAAAACTAGAAATTATGGAAATTTCCATGCAAATTTAAATTCTGTAGCTTGAATGATCCTCTCTGACTACAACTCTTCTCCCTCCTCCAGATTCAATCTTCTCTGACTTTCTAAATCTTATCTGAGTATATTACATCTTAACCCACTTTGCACAAATGAATGGGACTTATTTTAGAAATGTAAGTAGGTGGGGAAGAGTGGGTGGAGACTAGCTGACATAGCAAACATCAGAAGTGACCTTGAAAGTATTGATCAAGTTTTTTTCTGTGTTAAGGGTAAGGAAATTAAGCCAATCTCTCTGAATCATTAATGAGGTCTTTGTGTGCTTCTAGCCAAGTCCCCCAGGCCTTCTGATCAGGCAGGTATTCTCCCCTAAATAAACTCTTTTTGGCCTGAAATGTCACAGTTTCTGACAAACAAATGGGAGGAAAACATCTCAATGGTGAATAGAATTTTCTTCTTCCTTTTCTCCTCACCTTAGGGTAGAAAGGGGGATGAGGTCAGACTAATATAATATAAGAATAAATGAAGAGGAAAGATATCTTTTTTATTCCCCTTGTTTTTGGAGGATGAAGAGTAAGGTTTCCTGGGAACTTTTGAAACTAAAGAAAGAAAGAAAGAACCTTGTTCCTTAAAAAGAATTCTTAATTTTTAAAAATGAAAACCTTTCTGTGAAAAGAGTATCAATAGGGAAAAGTGAATTACTGGATCAAGAATGATGGACCTATATGAGGCTAGACTCTAGTATATATAAGGAGAAAAAAAGCAACAGACCACACACACTAAGTGATTTGGGAGGGACCTTAAGGAAATAGCATTGTGAATTATCACCCTCCACCCCCAAAGCCAACCAGCAAAATATCCAGAACATGCAGTATTAGTCACTTACATGAAGAAAGGACCCATTTAAAACGTAAAAGGGTTATCTCAACTGCGCCCTATTCTTATATTTTCATCTGCCTACAGGATATTCAGCTCAAACTTTATTCAGTGACTACCATAAAAAAGATATTGGGGATGCCCAGATGGAAGTAAAAGCAATTCAAAATAGCATAGACCTTGCCCTCAAGGAGCCCATTAAAATCAATCTATGTCCAAGTATGATGCCAAGTTTCAGGTGAAAGGGACAAAAAATATCTAAGCAAAGTTCTCTCAACCCTCCTAAATTCTAGTTTTGTGTGAAATAAAGTTCTCTTCCAGAGAGTTGAGAAGACATTCCTGTCCTCAACCCTTTGCAGAGTTGGGAGGTCCACAAGTGTTTGGCTAAAAATTTAGAGAGAGGGAAGAGATAAAAGTCCTTATGAAACAGTAAGACTGAACGACTGGGAGAAAAAAAGAGAAATTCAGTTTGGGACATATGAGGATGGAGGGGCTGCAAGTGCAAGTTTCAGTGAAGATGTCTACCCGGTAGCTCAAGAGAGATCAAAGCCAGGGAAAAGAGGTCTTTTTTGGTCAAAGAACAACAGAGTGTAGATAAAAAAGAAAATTACCCCTTCTTACAACCTTCCTAAATCCTAGCTATCCGACCCTCTTTCCTTTCCTTGAACTTTCCCCAGTGCTTATAATGTTGTCCCCAAAATATCGATGGAAAAAGGAGGACTGGAGGAGAGGGAAAATAGAGGGGATAGGGCATTTCCTTTTTCTTCTAAGACTAGTTTGTCATTAATAGAGGTAATGGGATTAGTCCTCCCTTTGTCTGTATTCATCATTTCTTAAACTAAAGGGTCACATAATAAGAGACAGATGCCTGTGATTCAAACACACCTTAATTTTTTACATAAGTACACAATATGTACACATATGTTGCATACCCACAAGTATGTGACTAGATATATAATCCTTTTTTTAAAATAGGAGATTCCCTCCGACACAACAAAGAATAAAGCATTAATTATTTTTAAAAACCACAAAATCCCAAAAAAAGTATTTAAAAAGAAAAACTAGGTAATATGAATACTTTCTATTGGATATATAATAGTAAACTTTCTTCTGTGACCATAAACTCTATGACAGTATGGTCCAGTATTCTTTCACTTTAAGTTTCTAAGACATTATAAATATACAAGTGTATATTCCAAAATGATGATGATGAAGTAGGATAGAGGTGTTCTCATGATTTAATTCCCAGTGACATTGTTGTTTTGCAAAATAATGGAATTGCTTTGGGATGGGGAGAGACCTTAAGTGCAAGTCACTAACAGTGTGTGTGAAGAGGGAAGGGAGGGTGAGCTTTTGAGGTCATTGACTAGACCAGGGAATTTTGAGGGTATACATCACTGATGGGTCTGCTGACAATGAAGGTTTCTGAGGAGACAGGGGAAGATAACTTCCCAGCTCCAAGATTAACCAGTTAAAACTCTAAGAGCAAATGGCAAATTGTAGAGGACTGAAATATAGAAATAAGAGACAACAGAAACTGAGGTAGCTAAATTCAGTTCTAATCTGAATCTGATCTTCACCTACTAAACTAAATTAACAAGGGTACATTAAGAGCCAACTGTGCACCAGGCACTATGCTAAATTCTAAATGGTTAATTTTGTTATATTAATGATTTGTATGTATTCTATGTATTATTACATATACATATATTCATAAATTATATTTATAATCTTCTGCCTTTTCAAATACATCCCCCAAATAAAAATAAACCATCAGTTTTGTATGGAATCATTGGATACCTGAAGATAAACTAAATAATATTAGAAGACCATGAAGAATTACCACATTTGACATGATGAGATAAGGCACAGAATAAATTTGAGACAGAAACAGCTATACGTACATTTCTATTTATGCAGAAATATTATACAATTATTCATGACCTGATACTCAAAATAGCTCTGAGAAGTAAGTTCCTATTATCCACATTTTACAGGTGAGGAAAAAGATGGTGACTAATTTTGCACTAATTTGAGTCAGCATTGTGATGAAAACTAAGACCTAGGCTTTCCTGGGTTTCAGATCTTTGCTGAGTCCACTCTGTCCAGAATCCTCTATGTATGAGCTCATTTTGCTTTGGTGATTACTCATTTTTAATCTGCACTGTCTCTGTTAGCACCAATTCAGGTTTCCAGAAATCTTAACTCATTCAAGTTTCCAGAAATCTAAACAGTGCAGGAACTGAAATGTTCATTTTTTAGGCCAAGCGCAACCAAGTACTATTAACAATGATTAAAAAAAGAAGTGAGGAGAGATGGAAATGAGAGGATAGAAAGTCTTTTTTTTCCCCCCAAGAATAGCTCACCATTGTTAGAGATAATCAATTAGTCCTTCCCTTTTCTGGATTCATGATTTTTTAAAGTAAATAAAATAGAATCCTTACTACATAAGAGTTTACACAATAAGAGGCAGAAACCCATGATTCAAATAGATAACTCTTAAAACTTTATGTAATTATACATGTATGTGTGCATATATGTGCATATATTCCTCTCTACAAATACAATATGCACCTGTTTTTGATTTGTAGTATTAGACTCAAATTTAGAACAGCAGGATCCTCGGTCACATAGCCTGTAGGTGTTCATAGATGAGATTTCACCTTAGGTCCTCCTGACTCCAAGGTCAATACTCTGTCTACTATTATGTTGACTCTTAGATAATATTATAACTTTTAAAATAATATTGCACAAGAAAAATATTTAATTCATGGCACATTCCATTTTCCAGACTATTTATGTCATGCCAAAAAAAGATCAAAAGACAGAAGAAAAACTACCAAAGAGTGGTATAGGGTATGATCTGATGAAGATATTGTATCAAGATTTTTGTCTCATTAAAATATATATAATCCATTTTGAGTACTTCTGAGAAGATAGCAAGTGCCTAGTATGTGTAAGAAGATGGCGGATAGATTTAAAGCTGGCCATCCAAGGACCATAGAAATAACATGGCAAAATTAATAGAGACTTAGCCTGCGTTTAAATCTCACATTTAACACATAGTGGCTATATGACTAAAGTCACTTAACCTCTGAGTGTTCCAGGCTCTAAAGATATAAGTTGCACTAAAGGCACCAACTTGAATTGGTAGGAGTTTCCTTTTCCTGGAAGTTTCCCCTGCCAACGTCTAATTTACCCAAGATCAGAGAAATTCAGCATGAAGTGGATTTCAAACTGATTTTTTTTGACAAAACAATTTTCAGAAAAAGATCTACCAGGCTGTAGACAAGTTGCTATCCACGTATGTAGAAAAATATGGAGGGAAAAGAGATGTCTGGGAAAGTTTCACAGAAAAAGTAGCATCTTAATGCTTGAAATAAAGATGGCATGTTCCAGCAGAGCAAGTGTTGAATTTGGACTCAGAGATCCTAGATTTAAGTACCATTTCTGCTACTTATTATCTGTGTGATCTTGGACAAGTGATTTAACCTATTTAGACTTTAGTTCCTTCCTTTAAAAAAAATTGTGAGGATTACACTCAATGGCATCTTAGTTCTTTAGAGAATGTGCATATGGGTACATTGAAAAATTTGAATTTGAACACCCAAGGTATGTCACAAACATGTCTAAAGTTCAATAGCACCATTCTCTTAGAATTCTTGGGAGGAACGAATCCTAGAGAATCAACCAAAAAGTTACTCGAAATAATCAACAACTTTAGCAAAGTTGCAGGATACAAAATAAACCCGCATAAGTCATCAGCATTTCTATATATCTCTAACCCATTTCAGTAACAAGAATTAGAAAGCGAAATACCATTCAAAATCACCCTAGACAATATAAAATACTTAGGAATCTATCTGCTGAGACAAACACAGGAACTATATGAACACAACTACAAAATGCTTTCCACACAGCTAAACCTAGATCTAAACAATTGGAAAAACATTGATTGCTCATGGGTGGGACGAGCTAACATAATAAAAATGACAATCCTGCCCAAATCAATTTACTTATTTAGTGCCATACCCATTGAACTACCAAAATACTTCTTCACTGAATTAGAAAAAAACCATAACTAAGTTCATTTGGAAGAACAAAAGATCAAGGATATCCAGGGAAATCATGAAAAAAAATGCAAAGGAAGGAGGACTTGCAGTACCAGATCTCAAACTATACTATAAAGCAGTGGTTATCAAAACAATTTGGTACTGGCTAAGAGACAGAAAGGAGGATCAGTGGAATAGATTTGGCGTAAATGATCTCAGCAAGACAGTTTATGACAAACCCAAAGACCCCAGCTTTTGGGACAAAAATCCATTATTTGACAAAAACTGCTGGGAAAACTGGAAGACAGTGTGGGAGAGATTAGTTTTGGATCAACACCTCACACCCTACACCAAGATAAATTCAGAATGGGTGAATGACTTGAACATAAAGAAGGAAACTATAAGTAAATTAGGTGAACACAGAATAGTATACCTGTCAGACCTTTGGGAAGGGAAAGATTTTAAAACCAAGCAAGACTTAGAAAGAGGCACAAAATGCAAAATAAATTATCTGGAATACATCAAATTAAAAAGTTTTTGTACAAACAAAACCAATGTAACTAAAATCAGAAGGGTAGCAACAAATTGGGAAACAATCTTCATAAAAACCTCTGACAAAGGTTTAATCACTCAAGTTTATAAAGAGCTAAATCAATTGTACAAAAAATCAAGCCATTCTCCAATTGATAAATGGGCAAGCGACATGAACAGGCAGTTCTCAGCCAAAGAAATCAAAACTATTAATAAGCACATGAAAAAGTGTTCTACATCTCTTATAATCAGAGAGATGCAAATCAAAACAACTCTGAGGTATCACCTCACACCTAGCAGATTGGCTAACATAATAGCTATGGAAAGTAATGAATGCTGGAGGGGATGTGGCAAAGTGGGGACACTAATTCATTGCTGGCAGAGTTGTGAATTAATCCAACCATTCTGGAGGGCAATTTGGAACTATGCCCAAAGGGCGATAAAAGACTTTCTGCCCTTTGATCCAGCCATAGCACTGCTGGGCTTGTACCCCAAAGAGATAATAAGGAAAAAGACTTGTACAAGAATATTCATAGTTGCACTCTTTGTGGTGGCCAAAAATTGGAAAATGAGGGGATGCCCTTCATTTGGGGAATGGCTGAACAAATTGTGGTATATGTTGGTGAAGGAATATTATTGTGCTAAAAGGAATAATAAAGTGGAGGAATTCCATGGGGACTGGAACAACCTCCAGGAAGTGATACAGAGTGAAAGGAGTAGAACCAGGAAAACATTGTACACAGAGACTGATACATTGTGGTACAATCGAAGGTAATGGACTTCTCCATTAGTGGCAATGCAGTGTCCCTGAACAATCTGCAGGGATCTAAAAAACACTATCCACAAGCAGAAGATAAACTGTGGGAGTAAAAACACCGATGAAAAGCAACTGCTTGACTACAGGGGTAGAGGGGATATGACTGAGAAGAGACTCTAAATAAACACTCTAATGCAAATACCAACAACATGGAAATGGGTTTGAATCAAGAACACATGTGATACCCAGTGGAATTGCGCGTGGGCTATGGGAGAGGTGGTGGGAGGGGGGAGGGAAGAAAAGAAAATGATCTTTGTTTCCAATGAATAAAGTTTGGAAATGACCAAATAAAAATTTAAAAAAAAAAAAAAGAATTCTTGGGAGGAAAGGCAAGGAATGATTACTGAATAGCTCAATAACTGTAACATGAATTAACTTAGCTAGAATTTTCTACTCACCGCACCTCCCTTCAGTGTCCTCAATCTGCCAGACAAGTCATCTTAAATTTTCTGTGTATTACTGTATGACTTGTGTAAAGATTGGATTTATCCATCTCCTGATTGTAACAAGGAAGATAACTTAACTCTTCCTTTATTGTGAAGATAAATTGTAATCCCCTGATTGTAACAATGGAGGTACTTAGCTCTTCCTTTACTGGGATGATTGAATTGTAATCCACAATCTATTTTTAGAATTTAATCTACAAAAGGTGATAACTCAGTATTTTAAGTACATCTATCTACCCATTTTAACCACAAAAAGGTGTTAAGTAACTACAAAAGGTGAACTTACCAAAAAAGATATTAAGTAACCCAAAAAGATATAATATAACCAAAGAAGGTGAGAACTAAATAGTCGGCAGTCCTGGAGAAAAGTGTCTGCTGTGATTGGTAGATGTGAAATTTTAGGGGAGGTGGCACAAGAGAAAAAGTCCTTTAAGAGGACCAAAAGGGCAGAAGAAGAGTCTAGAGATATTCAATTTGAGTTGTGAGTTGGAGAAGGATCTTTGACTCAGAGTTGAACTCTGAGGAGAGACTGGAAGACAGACACTCAGACTTCTTTCCATATAGACTGTCACCATTGGTGAGTGAAAGGCTGACTTAGTGACCCTGCTTTTCTCTTCCCCCTGGGGCTTAGAAATTCTAACTGATATGAAAAGAAGCTAAAGTTCTCTCTCTCTCTCTCTCTCTCTCTCTCTCTCTCTCTCTCTCTCTCTCTCTCTCCTTAATATCTTCCTTCTATTGTAAATATTTTAAATAAATTACCATAAATTCCATTTACTTTAGTAATTCATTTTGGGATTTAGAAATTAAATCCCTGGTGACCACCTATATAAATATTCAACCGCAATTAATTTTAACACTTGTAAAAGGTATTTACTGCATCTGATAGTAATGGAATACTATCGTGCTAAAAGGAATAATAAATTGAAGGAATTCCATGTGAACTGGAACAACCTCCAAGAACTGATACAGAGAGAAAGGAGCAGAACCAGGAGAACATTGTACACAGAGACTGATACACTGTGGCACAATCGAATGTAATGGGCTTCTCTACTAGCAGCAATGCAATGACCCAGGAAAATTCAGAGGAACTTATGAGAAAGAATGCTTCCCACATCCAGAGAAAGAACTGTGGAAACAGAAATGCAGAAGAAAAGCATATGATTGATCACATTGTTTTATGGAGATATGATTAGGGTTTGGTTGTTAAAATATCACTCTACTACAAACATGAATAATATGGAAATAGGTTTTGAACAATGATACATGTATAACCCAGTGGCATTGCTTGTCAGCTCTGGGAGGGGAGAGGAAAAGGGGTAGGAAAAGTCATGAATCATAACTATGGGAAAATATTTTAAATAAATTTTAAAAAATTAAATTAAAAAACATTTAAAAGGTATTTACCACTCAAATATGTCTCAAAGAAAGCCTTTAAATTTGTGATTGTCTTAAAAATTTTTTTTTACCTCACAAAGCATTGGGCTTCTAGTACTTTGGTTTACACTAGATTCTAACTAAACCCATCATTTTTTTTCACATTGGATACCATCTCATTAGGTTTTAGCTTTAAAATAGCTATTTATTCAAAATGTATACTAATAGGACTAAGTACTTAATAAATGTGGAAGAAGTGACATAGCCAAATGAGTATCATCCCATCCAAGTTTTCTCATTGGGCAGTTATTCCAATAATGCTGTCCTTGTTAAGCACATGCGAAGCTCCTCTTTGAGAATGGCACCAACAAAAAACAACACCTTATATTAGGAGGCATTAAGAAAATATGGGTAGCATGTTGACTGAATGGTATTCAGAACATGAGGTTGAGTCTATTGAATATCATTAATGGTGGCAGACTTCATTTTGGTTTTCAGACAGAAATTAACATAATTTGAAATTCATTATCAAATCTGGTTAGTAAGTTGAGTGATCACACTGACAAGTGGGATAAATGTATTTCAGATGAACATATACTCTGAATTAGAGTACTATCATGGCAAAGAAGCCTGTCAACAGGCTCAAATCATCAAGACTGTCCTAAATAAACAACTGCATCAGTAAACACACAAAAACTCCATTGTTTACATTGTTTATGTAATAACTCAGAACCATATTTCCATGACTCCCTTACCACCCTACACACACAAATACACACATACACTTTCCAGTAAAAGGACAAATGTGGATTTCTTATTTGAGAAACAGGGTATTGAAGCACTTAAAGTTATATCAAAAGCTTTAGTATAGTACTAAAAGCTTGATCTTACTTTCTAATATTTGACCTACTTCATCACCACTTGGGAAACCAGCCACAGCTCTGCTGAATGTATGTGCCAGCCTATTTCTCTGAGGCACAAGACAACAACCAGCACACACATTTAAGGCAGAGAAACTTGGAATTCCGACAGACAAAGATTTAAAAGGGAGATTTTATATAGGCCCAAATTCTTCATCAAGAAACAGATAAGTCACCAACTAATGCCAATTTAATGGGTTTTCAGCCTGGCAAGCTATACTCCAATGGGCACACATATTACAAATGCTGGAGTATAAGAAACCTAACTCTCAGAAAATGTGGCATTTGGTGATATGACAAGTACAACAATATTTACTATCCCTCTCTGAGGCTTAATGGAAAGAAATTGGATTTGAAAGGGGGAAAGGGTGAATCTTCCCTATGAAAAATATTGAACATCAGTCCCCACAACAAGATGGTCCCTGATTTCCTTTCTAGCTCCTAAAATTCACTAAACAGGAATGTTTATTATTAGAATAATGCTAATTCTTTAATAACAGTAGACTATATATGTACATATAAAGATATATGTATACATATGCATATAACATGGATATGTGTTTTATCTATGTATGTATATATATATATATATATAATCACAAAGACACCTCAGTGGTTGAGTCTTCTTCCTGTTACAAGTCTTTTTTTTTCACTTTCTGTAATCTCAAAAGATATAATTATTTTTTAAAAATAAGGGCATTTAATGAAGATATATATTTTGCAGAGAATAAAAACCCTTGAAACAAGAAGATTTAACTGCTTCAATTCTCCTGTGATTCTATTCTCTCTATGTTTACAACCATCTCTGGATTTTAACCTTACTCCATCTCTCTCCTATACTTCTAAATTGTTTTCCAAATATTTCATTACAAAGTTTCTATGAACACTATTGAAAGTGCTTGCAGATTGGTCTTTTCCAAAATAGAACCTTCTATATAAAACATGAGGTTTGGCAAGCACGTATCTCCAGATTGTTGAATATTCCCAAATGAATTTGATAATGGATTGTTTAGAGTTAATGAGAAACAAAAAATATAAAACAATAATTTTGTAGGGCATATATCTCCTATCCTCCTTCCTTTCTCTCAAAGAAGTTGCAATATATGTGTTACATATATTATTTCTATATGCTCAATTAAAGCAATTTCTTAGCATATGGTGATTCAAATATGGTAACCTTCTAAGATGTTAGCCAAGTCTTTTAAAAAGTCTTTTGTTCACAAAATCGCTGTAGTTTCTGTTGAGACCTCCTATGAATACCCTATACTATCTCAGAGGTTCCAAGTTATGATTCAATAGACTGGATGATTTTATGAAATGAATCTCCTCTTGAGATCTGCTTTTCATTTAGCCTGCCATGAAAGTTGAGTCTATATTTCCATATTTCCATTTATTCCACTAAAGAGAGAGAAATATTTTTGAAAACTGATTCTTTAGACTTGACCATTAAAGTCTTATTTTTCCCCAGCATGATATTTGAAATATTTGAAACAATTATGGGAAATAGTACCCCCAAATGTGTGCAAACAATTGTAAATGTTTCCACCAGGGGGCATTCTTTCCATTAAAAATAAAGTGTAGGCATCCCAAAAATGTTTGGTTGACTTCATAGACCAAATGAATTTTTTTTTTTTTGCACGGGGCTAAAGTGCTTGCTTGCTTTATTGGCCTAGAAATGTACATTTTCCTTTGAAGATACAGGTCTAAGTCTTCAACTGGTACCAAATAAAGAACTCAATTATGGTAAGGTTACAGAGAAGAGCTAAATCTGAGATCTTCTTACCAGAATACAAACCCAAATTACAGCAATGAAGTTTTTGGCTTGGCTACACATGGCAAGTAGGGCCAAGAGTGATGAAGAACGGGAAAAAATATCTTGGGATATATGGGACATATATTATGTTGTACACAACCAATGAATGTGTTTAAATTCCCCCCCATGACAAACAGATTTATGACTTTCTCACACAAGAGAATAAATAGGGTTGGATTTGACCTATGATTTCACTGATTTACAGATATGAAAACTCTACCAATGTAGACTGACATCTTTTCTGAAACATAGTCTTGCAGTTACCTAGAGCAATGGTGTTCATTCAGCCATATATAAGGATTCTTGCAAGCACACATTGACTTGGAAAATCTATATTGTTGTTCATCCCTCATTTCAAAGACGAAATCATGAGCTGATGTACTCACTTGTGTGTGAATTGGATTTAAATGAGGCAGTTACACAAACTCATTAGCCTCACTCTCTCTTTCAAAGTCATCCAAGTCCAATGGCAAGACATAAATCAAGAGGACTGGTGATGGCTTTGGATGCAGTGGCTCCACAGTTCCTGATTCAGCTGCCTTCATGGCCAATGGAATGAATTGTTCTCATCTATCCATTCATTCAGAGTAAGTCTTCACATGCTTGGATTAGATACCACCCCTAATTCACTGATGTGCTTGAGGTCTGTCTGTAACCCTCAACTTGGTTTAGTCCATCTGTCAAGACAGTTTTACCAAGGTGTGGCCACTGGGCATACTAAACACAGCTTCTTGAAACCACAGGTAAAAGTTGGGTAAAAGACAGACACAAAGGAGGATGAACAGCCCTGAAAAGGCCTTGGCAGGCCTTAACACCAGAGGTGCTAGTCCTCCTTAAAGATCCCATATGTCTCAGAAAGTCTACATATAATATTTTCAGTGTTTTGTTATATTTTTAAATTTATTTTCTTAAACATTTCCCAATTATATTTTAACCTGGTTCTAGCAGCACATGAGATATGTTGGTGGCAGAACACTGAGTTATAAAGTAAATGGCCTAGGGTCACATAGCCAGTGTGTATCTAAAGCAAGATTTAAATTTGGGACTTCCTAGCTTCATGGCCAACATTCTGTTCATTTTGCCAAACTGACACAGGTAAATCTAAGCATCCAAAACACTATACTCTTGACCTTCATTCATGCATGTTAACAAAAGTAAGAAGTATGTCTTCAGAAGAACCTATATTCAATTAAAATTATTCATTGACTACCTACTATGTGCACAGCATTGTACTGGGTGTTACAGATATAAAAATAAAAATGAAACAATTCTTGCCTTCAAGGAGCTTATGTTCTCCTGAAGAAAACTAGTTCTACTTTCAAAAGGCCACTATGTAAATTGACTATATCTCAAAATTCATCATCTACAAACCCCAGTAAAGGAAACTCTTCTATTTTACAATTTTTCCATTTGAAAAGTATAATATGGCCAAACAGAAGTGTATTGAGCAGGAGGGATGGGCAAGACTGCAGTACAAAAGAAAGTAGGAGTGTCCATCAGTAACAATCCTATTTACTACCACTTAACTTAATCGATAAATCAATAAAGTCCATTCCCCACTCTGTCACTGATTGGCTCTCGAGCATTTAATGAGTCTTTTCCCCTTTCTTCATTGCCCTCATTATATATGTGTGTGTGTGTGTGTGTATACATATGTATATATATATATTTAAATATATATACATATATGTTGCTATGTATTTATAATAATGATTTGAGTATAAAAAGACTTCTCTTCTTTTGGTGAGAAATATGAATTAGTATTATGTTAAATATTTTAAATTATAAAAGTGCAATGTTAGAATGCTCAATAATTTTTCTCAAGCTTATCTGTGAAGCAAGAGTATCAAAGAAAATCTGGGAATATGGATAGGTCTGATCCTTTGAACTGGGAAGAGGGTAGGGAGATTGGCCATTACTTACTCTCATACTCATGCTAGTTGTCAAATGAGCTGAGGGTCAGGGGGGGGCATCCTATTTCTCATATAAGAAAAAGCAGGTAGATGAAATGAAGACACAGGCTCTGAAGCAGGAAGGAATAGGAAGTCCATTTCCAGTAGACTATAAGTTCACATTTTGAGGTCTCCAAGACCTGTCACATAATAGGTTCTTAGCAAATGTTCCTTTGAGTTGAATTGAAATTTTGTTAGGAAAAGTTGCTATGAAGAGGCAGCCTCAAAGAAACATTTCCCCATCAAAGGCTTATCATTAAACCATACCTGAGCTCAGAATAGCAGAAGATTAGACACATCCTTAACAATCAGCTAATACATATACTTCTAAGAGAAAAATTGGTCAGAAGTGAAAATGGAACTTCCAATGTGAGAGAAAGATTTTCAGAGCAATTATGACCCATACAGAAGGATAAAGAATCAAAAGTAAAGTCAATAGAGAATAACCAAAAGTTGAAAGAAGGAATATTTAGGAACCAAATAGAAAAATAACCTCATCATTCAGAGAGCTTAAGACTAGGCCAAAAGCAGACAAATAACAAGGGGAAATGAAGTGCAGTATGGAAGTACAGGAATCCAAGGTTAGAAGGGATGACCTGGGTATCCATGCCAAGCAAAATTGGAAACTGTGCTTTGGAAGGGATTGAGGATCTCATCTGAGATAACAGCAACACCAATCTAAATCTATGCCAGGTTAAGTTATCTGAGTGATCTGGTCTAGTATTCAATCTAGACCAAACCTAAGGTAAAGAATAAAATTGGAAGCTGGATGCATCTGGTAGATTGTCTCTATCCAACTAAATCTGTGGTAATGGTGTAATGGAAAAACCGCCAGATTTAGAGTCAAAACAACTTGGTTTAAATTCTTCCACTCAATAACCATATGACCGTGAAGTTTTCCCAGACTCAGTTTCCTTAACTCCAAAATGAGGTTAATGACACATGTATTATTTAATGTACTTCATTTATACATGTACTTATTTAATGTATTTAATGTGGGGAGGGAAAAGTGCAAATAAAGTATTCAGAGAATGTGTAAACAGCCATTTTCATCAAAATTCATTGTTAAGATGTCCCAAGCAGGGCTGGCCTGAGGCAAAGTTGGGAAGTAAGTAAAAGTAGAGCTCACTCCCCTACAAATTACCTCTATATACAAATTCAATTCAAAAAGCCTTCAGGTCAAATTGGACCCAATGATCCCTAAGGCTGTGCTAGAAGCTAAAGGGAAAGTAAATTGTATCTGTTAGCTTCTGGGAAAGCAGCAATAATATGTATTATATAAAATCAGCATGGTGGCCAAGAAACATTTTGTTGCCCTTCCTTCTAGTTAGTGAGAACTGGTGATTCATCTATGGGACTTTCTCCCTATCCATGAGCTAAGATCTTTTCTATGGATCCCCTCCAACCTGATGATATCCTGCTTCTCTGTATAAACTTTCTACACCAAATAAGACTTGTGTTCATTCATTAATCTTGAGATGATTCAATGATGGTAAAGTAAGAGAGTCAGGGACCTCTTTTAGTTCTTTGAAGCAAGTCTATACTAAAATACATCTCATAAAGAGAAAAATCTTCCTTTTCTTTAACAATTCTTTATATTCTAGGTACTTCATATGGATAGGTAATACATATAGGTAATATAATTTAAATTGAAATTTCAGAAGGATAATGACAACATTACTCACTTTAAAATTCACTTTTGGAAAGGAAAAAGGAAGGGGCAGAGTGTCACCAAACACCAGAACATGTAAAATTCATCTGTAGAGTTGCAGGACCTGGATTTGAACAGTGGCTCATTATATATTCTGTGCCTTTGGACAAGTTAAAAAAACCTCTCTAGGCTTCAGTATCCTAATGTATAAAATAAGGGAATTGAACTAGATGTTCCCTAAGATTCTTTTTGTCTCTACAGCATATGATTGAATGATTTTTAGAAATATGACCTTTGTTATATCCTTTGGCAATGGGAATATTTTATAAATAGATCAAAATCAGTCAACAAAATCCCTCGAGCAATGATGAAAGTGTATGAAATCCTTGTCTAAGTTTAGAGGGTTTGTGTTTTTTCTTTTTTTTTTTTTGTTGGTATTTTTACTCTTGTCCATGTGCCCAAAGACCATGGCAAGAGAAGCACTCTAGAAAGCTGATAAATAATTGAAGCTTCTCCAGATCGATATCCTAAGATGTGGTCAAGGAAGTTTACAAATATGTATTTAAGTCAAGGGTCTTCCCGCCAATAAGCTAAATGCAAGTCAAGAGCCACAAAGGATGCATTTTACAATAGTAACCCAGCCTTGGTGGCTTTTTTGTTTGGTCTTATTTTTTTGTCATGCTCTCTTGACTTACTGTAGGCAGCAGACCAAAAAAATAAGGGATATTAGAGGGAAAGTGTGTCTAAAGGGACTATGTCTCTAAAATGAAGGCTGCTCTATGACTCTTATACCTAGATCACAGAGTCTAGTGCTGCTAACAGATCCATCCACTGAGGGAAAAACTGACCCCAGATAGAGACTAAACAATGTTAGGACAGGCTGGACTAAGTTCAAAGAAGTGGGAGGATCGTCTATTGATGACCTTACTCGTGTTCCATGTCCAGGCTGAAAATGGAATTTTCTGGGGAAACATTTCCCTTCTCAAGATAATTTTTTTTCCTTGTATAAAGGAAACCCATAGGATTATGAAGGAAGTAGTGAAATTATACTGATATGTGGTTCTCAAAGTATTGGAAAGGAGGTCACGGAGTCCAGATTAAGAACCCCTGCACGAGCCAGTGTGTGATGTCGAACTAGAATCCCTGAAGCTGCTGGTAGAGCACTTGAGCTTGGGAGTTCTGAGCTGTAGGTCACTCAACCCATTCAGTGAAGGGTGTCTGTCTACATTCAGTCCAACAGCAAAATGGTGAGTCTGTGGGAGGCCAGGTGGGAATAGTGGGACTAGGCTGCTTAAGGAGGGGCAAACTGGCCCATGTTGGAAAGAGATCATGTTCAATATTCTTTGCTGATCAGAACTGGGCTGAACGAATGAGTCATCACTTCACTTCTAGCTTGGACCTAGTTTCTAGGTTAAGGTCAAAAGATCCCATTTCAAAAACAAGAAAAGAGGAAAGGAAAAGGAAGGATTATGGAAGAAAGGAAGACAAGAAGGAGGGAGGAAGGGAAGGAAGAAAAAAAGGGAGAAAGAAGGCTTTTTTCACTAGAGTCACCATTAAGACGGATTCTAATAGATGCATATATCCTTTCTTGTCACAGAGAATCCTCACTAAGGCATTTTGAAAATGAGCAAGTTTCTCATTAGTGTAATGAAAAGCTATAGAGCTCTTGCTACAATAAATGGAATATAGTATCCCAGCTCCAAAATTTGCAACTCATTATAATTCTACCACCAATTATAGCAAATCAAGGCTATTTTTCTAGGCAGGCAAGTCTATGGCAGACTAACCTTTGGCTCTGTTGCTAAAAATATCCGTAACAATCAGATTGTACCTACCTGCTTTTCCCTACCAGAGAAACATGCTGAGCTGTGTAATGGCTATTTTATTTGTATTCTCATAATTTTCAGAAGACTGACAAATTCACGTGGCTGAAATGTATTTCAAAAGACCACCTAAAGTCTGGCCTTAGAAACTTCCTAGCTGTGTGATCCTGGACAAGTCACTTAACTCCAATTGCCTCATCACAATCCAACTTTCAGATACGTGCAGATTTAAACCATCTCACAGTTTTAAAGCACCTATCTTATTTTCAGACTTCTAAAAAAGGAGATATTTATTTTGCAGTTTCCAGGTTTTATTCCTTTCACATTTGAGACTCTCTTTCTTATATCTGAACTAAAGGCGTCATTTACTTAGAAGCCCATTTCTTCTCATTCTATTTTCATTAGAGATGGAGAATATTTAGTAATCATCTACTTTAAAATAGTCCTTGACTCATTGGAAGTTGTCAGTCAGTCTTCTGCCCAAGCTAAATTACTACTAAATCAGAGAATCTTGAGGAATCTTCAAGTTCATGGCTCAGCCACAAAGGTATCAAACATGCAGCTCATAAACTGTCTGCAACATTCCCTAGTGCTGCCCAAACCAGATTAAAGTGTAACTGGGAAATATTTAGTGGAACAAATAAAAACATGATACAATATAGAGAATATTACATTGTAAAATTAAGTCAATGGGCAGCCCATAGAGGAGCTCCTGTTTCTATTTGAGTTTAATACCATTGCCCTACATAGCATCACTGAAAAATGGTCATCTACCTTGAACTTGAGCATTTCCCTTGACAGGGAACTCAGTTCGTCAAATGGGGACCCTCTTAACATTTCAGTTCAATTCAACATACCTTTATTAAGGGATTATTTTTCAAGATTGTGCAAGGCACTGGAGACGCAGTGGTAAGGGATAGAATGTTAGAGACCAATTACAGAATCAAAGGATCATTAATTCAGAGTTGGAAGAGATCTTAGATGCCGTCTTCTTCAACTGCTTCACTTTACAGATTAGGAAATTGAGACTCATAGAGTCTAAATGACAAGATAGTATTAAGAGACAGGGGTCTGAAAAGATTTTTTGAGGAAGTGAGACCCAAGTTAAGAATTTGATTTGTTTGGGAAGGGGCATAATTGTTAGGAAATCTTGTCATATATCAAGCCCAAATCATCTGCTATGGTTATGTCCAAATCTTGTGACCCTAGTGGAGTTTCTTGGCAAAGATACAGGAATGATTCTCCATTTCCTTCTACAGCTCATTTTATAGATGAAGAAATTGAGTCAAAGTTAACCCTTTTTGACCAGGATTATACAGTTGGTAAGTGTCTGAGGCCAGACTTGAACTCAAGATGATGAGTCTACCTGATTCTAGACCTGGCACTCTATCCACTGTGCCAACTAGCTGCCCAGCCCAAATTATTCTTCTGCCATCTTTTCCCTTGTTCTCCTAAATATTCTTTTTTTGTTGTTTAATCATATTCCTCAGTCTCTCTTGAATGAACTTTACTCAAATGGCCTCTTAAATGTTTTCTATACTTCTCTTAAACTGGAATCTATGCCTGGATTCTGAACTTTGATAGTTAGAAAGTGCCAAAAATAAGGAAGGAGATAACTTTCCCATTCTCATGGGTTAGCCTGTTTCTTATATTGTCCAATATTCTATCTGTTTCCCACCCACCCCAATTTATCTCATTGCTTAAGGTAATTAACAACATCTTCTAACTGGAAATTACATAGAAATGCCTTCTCAGCAGCTTTCCGCTTTCAGAACAGCATAAATCAGGGACTGGCTCAATTCCTCCCATTGCTTTAAAACATTGTTGACCCTAGTGGTAAATGAGTAACAAAGGTCCTACCACCTGAAAAGGAGAACATTTGTAGTGTTCAACTGAATAAGCAACCAACGAATATTTACTGAACACCTTCCGAAGTTTGAAAGGCTGCAAAAATGTCCTGTATTTCCTCTGGGTAGTACATTATTTGACTGTGAGCTGATTATAAGGATATAATAGCTCCTATTTATCCAGCACTTAAGAGTTTACAAAGCACTTTACATACATATACTACTTCATTTTATCTGCACAGGTTTCTGTGAGGGAAGCCCAACAGATATCACTAGCTCCATTTGATAGATGAGGAAATTGAGATTGGAGAAAGTTGAGTGACAGTCACCCAACTGGGGATTTTACGAGGTGACATTTCGAGCTACATTATCTTCTGCCACCAAACCTAGACAAGTACTGCTTCATGCATCTCCCTCAGAATTATTTACTGTTACATATAGGTTTCCAACTGCATTGATAAAGGGAGCTCCCAGAATTGGTGTCTTGGGTTTCTTCTCCCCTTCTTATCTAAACTCCTTGAGAAAGTCAACTACATTAGGTTCATTCTCTTTCTCCTCCTGTCATTCTATTCACATCTCATTTAATTGCAAAGTTACCAATGATATCTTCTTTGCCTTTTCTTAATCTTACTCTTCTTGATCTTTCTACAGACTTTGAAACTGACACTCACCAGTTCTTCTTTCTTTTATGGGTTTTAGTGACACTGCTCTCTCCTGTTTCCTTTTGCTAGATCTTTATTCACTGTTCTCTTCTTTCTCTACACTGACTCAGTTGTCTCATCAGCCCACATAGGTTCAATGATCATCTCTATACAGATGAGTCCCAAATTTCTCTCTCTCTCTCTCTCTCTCTCTCTCTCTCTCTCTCTCTCTCTCTCTCTCTCTCTCTCTCTCTCTCTCTCTCTCTCTCTCTCTCTCTCTTTTCATTCTCTCTTTCTCTCTCTCTCTTTCTCTCCCTCCACCCTCCACATCTATCCATCTACCCATCCATCCATCCATCTATCTATCTATCTATCTATCTATTCTTTCCTGGGCCCCAATGTTATATGACAAAGTGCCTTTTGGACACGTCAAACTGAATGCCATGCTCTCTTTTCAAATTCGACAACAGTCCAAACCAGAACTCATTATCTTTCCCTTCAAATCCTCCTCTCTGCCTAACTTTCCTATTACTATGGAGGGCACCACCATTCTCCTGGGCACCCAGACTGACAATCTCAGTGACAGCCTGACTCCTCATTCCCCTGACCCCATCTAGCCAATCTACTGTTTTTTCTTTACTTCACAAAATAAGTGGCATAAGTTCTTTTTTCTCAATTCACACAGCTACCACCCTGAGGAAGGTCCTCATTACTTCTCCTTGAACTGCCTTCCTCAATTCTCTTCTTATACCAATTCATCCCACTCTCAGCTGCCAAAGTGATCTTCCTAAAGCACAGGTCTGACCCTGTCACCTTCAATAAACTCTAGTGGCTCCCTATTACCTCCAATATCAAATATAAAATCTTCTGTTTGACCCTTCACAACCTGAACTGATCCTACCTTTCCATCTTTTTACATTTTACTTCCCTCCATGTACTCTCCAATCCAGTGACTGACCTTTTACTGGCTCCTTCCACATCCCAATTCTATGCCTGACTGTCTCCCCCTGACCTGGAATGCTCTCCCCAATTAGCTCTGGGCTTTGCTGGCCTCCATCTAGACTCAGCTCCAATCCAGCCTTCTACAAGAGCTGTTCCCTCATCCTCCTATGGCTAGTGCCTTTGTGCTGAGATTATCTTCCATTTACGCCATATGTATCTTGTATGTACATAATTGCTTGCAGGTGGGCTCCCCCATTAGAATGTGAACTCCTTGACAGACCATAATTTCACCCATTTTTTTTTGTTTGTTTCCACCATGCTTAGTACATTGTTGTTATCCAGTCATTCAGTAGTGCCTGAGTCAACAGACCGCATTACACCAACATGGTCCACAGGGTTTTCTTGGCAAAGATACTAGAGTGATTTACCATTGCCTCCTCTAGTAGAGGAAGCCAAACAGAGGTTAAGTAACTTGCCCAGGGTCACACAGCCAGTGAGTATATGAGTCTAGATTTGAACTCAGGTCTTCCTGACACCAGCCCAGTGATTTATCCACTGAGCCCTTGGGCTGCTTTCCTAGTATGCAGAAAAAACTAAATAAATACTTGCTGACTAAACAAGCAATTGCCATCTACAGTTGGGGTCAAGCATCTTTATTTTAGAGATGAGGAATATGAGGATCAGCGAGGTTGTACTATACCCAGGGCCATACATCTAACAAGTAAATAAGCATCTATGGGAGGATTCATGGGGAAGTGGTATCACAGAGCTAGAGGGCACCTTAAAGGTTATCCATTCCAAGCTCCTGATTTAAAAGATGAGGAAACTGAGGACCAGATTGCCAGAATTATCCAATGATGACATGCTATTAGTCAAGGTCACATGTGAAATTTGAACCCAGGCCCTCAGACTCCAGAGTCAATGTCTATTCCATTGTACTACACTCCCCAGTCTGACTCCATGTCTAATGCTCTGGTCATTAGATTTCAGCCTCTCTGGAGAAAAATAAATAATCAGAGTAGCAAATAAAGAATACATGTGATATATTTGCATAATGCTTTAATAGCTAGAATTTACACAGAAATTTTAAGGCTTACAAAATACCCTACAAATGTTTTATTCTCAGAGTAACTCTGAGAAGTAGATGCTATTATAATGCCCATTTTACAGATGAGGAAACTGAAGCTGGAAGAGACCAAATAACTTGCCTAGGGATTTACAACTAAGTAGTATCTGAGGCAGAATTTGAACTCAGATCTTTCTGACTCCAGGTCCAGTACACTATCTATCACATTGCTGAAATGCCACTATAGAGACAAAGGAAAGGTAGGCAGATTATCCTATTACTGTTCCATATTCTAATTCTATGCCTTCTGTTCAGAGCCCAGGTGGCGTTATTCTGCATAGGTAGACATTTTCTCTGTACATTTGCTCGGAGAAGGAAAAATGTGAGTCCTAAATCTGCCATCTGGTGTAACCAATGGCACATTTCAGTAGATGTTGCCACACCACAGGAGCACAGCTCAGCAAAACAGAGCAATGAATGAAATGACTAATAAATAGTAAGGCTATCTCTCTCTCCTCATGCCACACCATTAATTATCAGCATAGCAGCTGAGGATTTATCACCCAATAAAAATATGAAGTTCATGTGGACTTAATGATTGGGGTGGTTTTTAAATCACTAAAACCTTAAACTTTTTTATAACATCATAAAGAAATTTATTAGTCAGTTCCACCTTTAACAACAAAAAGGCTAATAGGGACCCCAGAAGCAGCTCATACGAGCCACTTAAGGGTGACCTCTCCCCATCCTCCACTCCCTTATTTGCTAATTTGTCAGGAGAACAAAAGATTCCAGATCATGCTATAAGGAAAGAATCGTCATGCGAAACTCTTCTTGAAATGTGTGTGCTTGGACACAACAAAAAGAGCTTTTCTATTTAATAAAGTTGTGTTTGGGGCATCAGAAATTTCTAAGTGGCACGTACAACATGAGACTTTACAGGGTGCCTGAGCTCTTTGCCACTTGGGAAAAGGACTGAATTAAGATGACTGCCCCCACGACAAGGCATGGGACAGCCTTCTCCAATACCATGTAAGAAATCAGCTGCTTGAACTAAATATGTTCACCCAGACATCAGTGTCCATTTGAGTCATGCATGGGGTCAAACACGTCTTGGGAGAGATTTAAATATGTTCTCCAATAGCATGGAAGGTAAAGGCAGACCTATGATGCCGAAAATCTAAGCCTTCCCACTTTAAGCCAATCAACCATCTTTGAAGTCTCAAAGGGGAAATCATTTAGATTATTGTCTATTTGCTTCCATGTCTTTGGAAAGGGAACGATGATACTAGTGCCTTGGTATTTCAGTAATAAGCATTACACAACAACAGTTAATCTTTGCAATAACCTTGGGACCTGGCACTACTTATCAAGATGACTAATAAAGTATCAGAAATTGCTAGAAAAATGTAAAATGCAAACAATGGTTTTACAGAAGACTCCATGGCCATATTTCAGTATATCTGGGAGTTTTGAACAGAATCATGCTCCCCACCATGCCTAACACCACAAGAACTATTCCACACAACAGATGAGACTTTCTGAGAGGCATTTATAGGGGATCTTTAGAGTGCTTTTTAGTAAGAGCATATAATTGTTCAGTTGTCTCCAACTCTTTGTGACCCTCTGAACTATGGCACACCAATACTGTCCATGGAGTTTTCTTGGCAAAGATATTGGAGTAGTTTGCCATTTCCTTCTCCAGTGGATTAAGAGGAATGAGGTTAAGTGACATGCCCAGGGTCACACAGCTAGGATGAGTCTGAAGTCAAATTTGAACTCTGGTCTTCCTGCTATCAGGCCCAAGACACTATCCACTGAGTCATCTAGCTGCCTTGATATATATATATATATATATATATATATATATATATATATATATATATATATATATATATATATATATATATATATAGGGTCGTCATAATCAGACTCTCTAGAACAGTGGTCATGAAGAAGAGAGCAAGAGATCAATGAGAATGTCAAATAATGATACTATCACTGCCTTTCTGCATATTCTATATACCAGCTTCTCTCATCCTCAGTTTCCTTGTCTATAAAATGGTCAATTGATTCCTTATGTCTTTTCTGGCTCTGATATCCTATGAAATTAATGAAACCAAAGTGGGCAGTTCTCTGCCAAATATTCCCAGCCTCTAGCAATCATTATACAGGTATTTATGTGCCTTTGCTCAAGTTTTTCCCTGATTCTGGAATGCCTTCTCTCCACATCCTCCTCCATTCAACCACTATCCATCCCTGAAAGGCAAGTCAAGTGTCACCTCATATAGGAAGCTTCCCTCCCCATCTTCCTTTGTTCAATCCCTACCCATCGTTGAAAGATGAGTCAAATGCTGCCACCTCCTCCAGGAAGCCTCTACAGTGGAGTGCAGAAGTTAAGTGACTTTCTGAAGGTCACACAGTAAAGTCGAGATTAAAACTCAGATCCTCTGACTCCAAATCTTTTTTCACTATATGCAGCCTAGACAGTTCCCCCCCCTCATAACTATCTAATGTGTATACAATGTGCTATATTTTAGTTATCTCTGTTAGTTTATCATCCAATTGGACTATAAGCTTTGAGAGCCAGGATAGAGGCTTATATGAATTGTGCAATTCCCACCCTTTGAAGGAAAGTGGTCTGCATACAGTAGACCCTTGATAAATTTTGATTTGTTGATCCAGAGCTGTTCAGGCTGTCAGCTATAGGCATAATCTGGCATCAAAACAAATAATGGATTTTTATTACTATAATTTTATTATTATAATTATGGCTGATACCCTGAGACAGGGTCTACTTTGCATCTGTTAAGATTCTGAGAAGTTCCCTTTAAGGGATGAACAGAACTCGAGTTCAGGGCAGGGATGAAAGAAATGCTGTGGGAGGATTTGGCCTAGAGATAGTCTGTGTTGTTTCCTTCAAACAAAATTCCAAATGGATGTTGAGGCTATAAAAGATTTTCGATGAAACTGATCTGCTAAAGCAACTGGTGACATCATTCATGGTCTGTATCTCTGAGTTATAACAACTTTTGGATGTAGATTCAGCCTGAAGAGCCAGATTTTCAATCTCCTCTGCTTCCTATGAGTCTCTCTTGACTTTGAAGTTAATGGCAACTCAGTAAATGCATTCTAGAAGGAGGATGTTCAATAGAATGAGAACCAAGTACTGGATGGAGGGCCAATGAACCCAACTTTCCATTCTCCACAGGGGTAAGGGAGATGATGGTCCAAAATCATGGAAGCAGTTTTTTTTTTTCCTTTCTTTATGTGATTTGGTAAATGACAGCTTTCTGGTTTTAACTGTGGCTTCTTAAAGCTTATATAGACATTCCCTGAAAACATTGATCACCAATAAATTCAGGTTGCCCAGAAGGAGACTAGATGGCAGGGGAGAAGAGAATTGAAGACAAAATTGGGTCAAGGACCATTCATAGGGTGGGCAATTCTTCATGCCCAACTGTCCGAACTTGTTCTGCTAATTCTGCCAAGCAATTAACAATTGGAAGAAATGTCATCGTTCTGAAATGCTAAAAGTAGCTGAAGTGATGTTCTGACAGATCTGTGATCCCACTGAAGTCTTGGCACTTCCTACACTATTGAAGATCACAGCCTTCTTATTTTGTATGGGTTTTTTTGTCCATTTTGTCCTCATGTAAACCCTTCACAAAAATATTTCCTCCACCAGCTGGGGGCTTTTCTTTGGGTCTTTTAAGATAGTGAGTGTGGTATAGTAGAAAATTTGCTGGATTTGGAGCTGACGGTTTAAATCTTTACTCTGTTCCTTACTCTTATGACCTTATACAAGTCACTAATCTTCCCAAGCCTCAGTTTCCTCATCTATAAAATAAGGAGGCTACACTAGAAGATCTCTCAAATCACTTTTTGATTCCATTTTCCTTGATACCCATGTGACACTGCACAGACTAGTAGACTTCTTCTTCCAGCTATATTCTTGAAGTATGTCTTTAATAACCCTTTCTGCATTCAAGTCATGGTTGGTAACATGTGGCATCCATTGATAATGACCATTTATCTTTACTTTTTTACAGCCCCAATGAGGAGTCAGCAGAAGAATTTCAAGGAAACTAATCATTTATCAGGGATGGGGAGGTAGAGGCAGGGGAAGAAGTTAGAGAAAAAGGCTTATTTTATTTTCTACCAAGTTCTAAGTGAAAAATTCTAAAATTCAAAGCCTCTCTTCTACCCTCTCCTCCCCTCAAAAAATATAAAATAAATCATAACAGAAGATTTTAAGTCATATGAAAATAAAAAAGTCATCTATAATCACAAATCATCTCCTTGAGCTTAGTTATTCAGGGAATAAGAATTTGATCTATGATTTCACTGGTATGGAGAATTCCCATGTGAGGAAACTCTTCTCCCAATGGAAGGTGGCACTTAAATTGCAACTGAAGGTCTTAGAGAGTTGCCCAGAATATAAAAGGTTAAAGCAATTTGCCCAAGCTCACAACCTATATTTGTGAGAGGAAGGATTCAAATCCAGGTCTTCCTGGCTTCAAGCCCAGCTTTCTAACTATTATGTAACAAAATTTAATTCTTAAATATTCAACAAAAGCAAAGCTCTAAGCAAATGTGAAGATGGCAGTGAGAAAGAAAGCTCAAATTTGCATCTGAATTACCTGGCTTTCTTTCTCTTTAGAACTAATGTGTTTCAAGTCATCTGGATCTTCTACCAGGTTCTGGACTTCAGGTCAAAATAGACAGCTTGAAAACTAAGTAGTTAATAATGAAGTGATGATGAATTTTAATAGTCTCTTGGCTCATTGTAAGAAGTAGAAGAATCTATAACATTATAATAGTATAAGCATTGTAGCCATCATGTAAATGACCATAGGCCCAAGAATCCATAAATTAATATTTAAACTGTATAAAAAGAAATCAGATCATTACCACAAAATATTTTTAATCAAAAGTAGAGTCCCTAAAAAATGAGAAGGATTTATGACATATACTTACCAAAATAATCCAACTCTTGATTGTCTGAAGAATAAGAGGGGTATACATAAAGTTATTCCAGAAAATATTTATATTTGGCTTTGAAGCCAAATATATGACCTTTGAATATGGATGTTCCTGTTCTTCTAGGGATTTAATTTGATAGAAATTGTTATGAAAACCTGACTTGGGAAAATCTGGGTAGAGATTGTTCTAGCAAAGCAGCCTCTCTACAAACTCCTATATGGCAGACTTGGCCATCAAGGGGCTTCCCTAATGGCCTACAAGCTCCACAGAAAGCAAGAGTAAAAAAATCTCCATAGGGAAGTCAGTAAAGCAAGGAATCCAGGGAAATAGGTTTTGTCAATGAAATGGAAATTAAGCTTGCCTAAAATAATGCAAAAATGAAAATGCACCAATGAAAATCAAGATATGTCTCCAACTGTTATTTTATTTTCTTTCTCAAATAGATAATCATTCCCTTCTAAAGACCTAAAATTCACTGAAGCAGCTTTGGTATGGTACCTAACTGAATATAAATGAAGCATGGAGAAGACAGAAGGAAGGCCTTGCAGTCAAGAAGACCTGAATTCCCATCTGTTTCTGACTAGCTCTGGGATTATGGATAAGTCACAGCCTCTTAGTTTTCCTAAGCAACTAAATTGTAAAGCTGCCAATCTGCATCTGTGGAGGGAGTGTCCAAGTTTAGAAAAATAGCCCAACACTGCTCAGGTCCTTCTGGCAGTCCAGAAAATATAGCTTGACTTAAAGTTAGGAAGTCATGAGTTCTAATCTGTCCTCTGATTTATTAGCTGAATAACTCTGGACAAGTCATTTAATCTTTCTCTGCCTCAGTTTCCTTAATTGTAAAATGGACAGGATCAACATCAGGGTTGTTTGAGGATCAAAAGAGATAATTGCAAGGCACATAATACATATATAATGTAAACTGCATAAGAGATTTAATAAATGCTTGTTTCCCTGAAAAAATAAACAAGTAAGTAAACAAATGTTTGCTTCCTTCCTTCCTTCCCACCCTGATAGTACCTCGGGTCCAGACCAAAAGAAAACAAAACAAAATAACCTTAACAAATCTAACTGAACAGAACATCTTAGTCATGGTTCACAGAATCCACAGTAAGTGAATTACAAGGATTCTGAGATTATCTGACTCAGCCTCTTGCTTTTAGGTGAGAGCAGCAACAGACATCTGAAATTTACAAGATTCTTTTTGGTAATCAAGGCACTTCCTTTACCTGAACATTATTGTGCAAGTATTATTTACCCATTTTACAGATAAGAAGACCGACTCAGAGAGGTAAAAAAGACCATGGTTACATACCTAGCAGAGTAAAGTAATAGGACTTAATTCTTCTGACTCTAAGTCCATTAGTCCCTGTCATACTAACCCAAACATTCTCTTCTTCCTTCAAACTGGGTATTAATTCCTCCATGTTATAATCACTGAGGAAATATGATAAAAAGAATTAGCTCTTAGTTGAACAACTAGCCCTGTTCTCACTTCACTAGAATAACTGTTTTTCTGTCATCACCAAAACTGAAGCATCACCCTGTTTTTCATGCCTTTTGCCCTTTTTTTCTCCAGTCATCGTTTTTTCTGCCATGTTATAATTTGTTAGATATTTGGGCAAGGGTGCTTTAAAAAAAATCTTAACTTTCCCTTTCCCTTTAGGAACTCAAAGCTCTGACTGGAAACTAATCAGGTTCACAAAGGGTCCAGCTTGAACAGATTTTAAATTGTTGGGTTTTTTAAACAGTTTACCTTGCTTCCCTCCACACACCAAAACAAATAAATGAAACCCATTCATGTGGGGAGATTCCGAGCAGGTTCCAGAAACACCACTGGACTTGGAATCAGAAAACCCAAAATTCATATCTGGCCTAAGACAAAGCAAGTCACAACTTCTCTTGGGTTCAGATTCCTTGGTAAAATGGGCATAATAGAAACATTTACCTCCCAGAGTTAGGAAGATAAAATGAGACTGTATTTGTAGAGCATTTTGCAAACCTTAAAGGGCTATGTAAATGTCAGTTACCACCACCACCATCATCATCATCATCATTATTATTATTATTATTATTACTACTACTACTAATGTGTGAGGACCTTTGGGGAAGACCTATTCACAGATACAATGTGTTCCTACTTTGAGCTGATTTCTTGAGTGAAAACAAATTCCACTGTGGATCTAATCCTAGACGTCTTGCACAGGAAATACAACTTCTCTGTCTGAGATGAAGCTAGAGAAGACATCCTATTGCCTGAGGATTAGCTTATAGTATCATTTTCTCTGGAAACCTTCATCTCCTCCCTGGTAAGTTCTAAACATCCCCAAACAAAGCCTAGTTCTGTTGGGAATAAAGGGCTTCCACACAGTAAACCTCAGCATGGAAAGGGAAACACATTAGCATGGGAGACCTGGTGAGCATTACAACAACCTCTGGGCCCAAGCTAACGTGGAAACAAGGAAACCCCTCTTTTCCTTTAATAAAGCCTCCTTCCAAAGGAAATTAGTAAAACTCTTGTGTATAGTTGCCAAATAACTAAGTGAATAGAGCAGGTCTCTCAGAAATCCCAATTGGACCTGAACAGCCTCATTGTTTTAAAAACAACAGAACAGAACTAATGGAGACCCAATTTCAGAATTTGAAGAAAAAAAAAGGACTTTGTGATAGTGATTCTTATTGTCTAAAAAGTTCAAATTCAGTGTTGTGTATCAAGAATTTTATGTTTATGATGCATTCTAATGTTCTTCCATGAATCGTATCAATGACTACTCCAATACATGCTTTGGTTTCTCCTTTTTGCTGATGTTCCCTCTGTGCAGGCCACAGCTCATCCATTACCTCCTATCCTCTGGGACTCTTGTCTGGGTTCTTCCATAAATTGTCCCAAGGAGGTCCATCCAAGAAAGGGAGGGCTTCTTTTCTTTCTTTTGAACTCGTGGTAAGACACAGGTAAAATATTGGGAATGGCCATTCCTCATTAGTCTGTGCCTAATTGTATCTCACTTTAGAATTATTCTATTTTCAGTAATATTTAACATTTGAGGCATACAAAATACAACAACAGCTCAGTAGGTCCTCACCACAGCACTGAGAAATAGATGCTGCTATTTTACCAACTGAATTTGAAACAGGGTATTAATTGCTAGCATTTACAAAGTACTTTAAGGTTTCCAGAGTGCTTTACTTGTGGACCAGTAATGTAAGTACTCTTATTGTCCCCACTTAATGGATGAGAAAACTCAGACCAATAGAGATTAAAGTGACTTGCTTAGAGTCATTCAGCAGATAAACTACTGAGGCAGGATGTGAACTCTGGTGTTCCTGACTTCAAGTTATCATTATATCCACTGAACCAGTTAACTAACTATATAAAACTTGGCTATGGTGATATATCCATTGAATATCAAAGGCAAAATTTGAACTCAAATCTTCTTGACTATTCGAGACCAAAAGCTCTATCTGCTGCTCCAACTGGTTGACTAGAATATAAATTTGATTGATTCAGCACACAAGGATTAATAGCTTATCCACTGTTGAATGATGAATGTTATTTAAACAGGCTATAATTAGTAATGCCAAAAGACAATAATTCACATTTACAGCTACAATTATTCCCATAGTCATTTGGGATTTCTTGTCTAAAATAAAGTAAGGTAAAACCAAAGCATATGTTAGAGTTTAGTTTAACTTCTTATGTTCTCCATTTTATGTTTTTTTTTAGAATAAAGTAAAAATATTTTAAAAGTTCATCCAAAGAGAAAAAAACACACTAAGGATGAGTAGGAAGGAAAGCTGAAGAGAAAGAAAATGTTGGGGAAAAAGAGGCTCAAAAGGGACAAATAAGAATTAGAGTGTGGTTTCTTAATTAGAAAATCATTTTAAGAAATGTGTATCCAATACATTTTAAGAAATGTTTATCCAATGCAGAAGATAAGGTGGGGAGAAAGGAAGAAAGGAAGGAAGAAAGAAAGAAAGGAAGGAAGGAAGGAAGGAAGGAAGAAAGAAAGAAAGAAAGAAAGAAAGAAAGAAAGAAAGAAAGAAAGAAAGAAAGAAAGAAAGAAAGAAAGAAAGAAAGAAAGAAAGAAAGAAAGAAAGAAAGAAAGAAAGAAAGAAAGAAAGAAAGAAAGAAAGAAAGAAAGAAAGAAAGAAAGAAAGAAAGAAAGAAAGAAAGAAAGGAAGGAAGGAAGGAAGGAAGGAAGGAAGAAAGAAAGAAAGAAAGAAAGAAAGAAAGAAAGAAAGAAAGAAAGAAAGAAAGAAAGAAAGAAAGAAAGAAAGAAAGAAAGAAAGAAAGAAAGAAAGAAAGAAAGATGATCTGTACAGGAAAGTAAGTAAAGACATTTATTGCAAAAGTTATCAAAATAAAGAAAACATCCCACCAATACTTTTAAAAATAAAATTCATTCTTTTGTAGGATTTGCTTTGCCTTGATCATTTTAAAGAAAATAGCATAGTTTGAATGGAAGGAATCTTATGTCTGGAGTTTAGAGACATGTTATAATTCTGACTCAGAGACTTGGTATCAAACTTAAACTTTGCTATACTTATTCTGGATTAGTATCCAAATTCTCAAATATGTGGACCTTCTCATTTTATGACTCCTCTACCACACATATACTTACACCACCCCAACTTCCTCCTATTCTCAGTGCTTTTCAGCTCCCTTTTATGAGTTGTCTTCTTACATTAGAATATAAGCCAGCAGAGTCCATCATGCTTTTCTGCTTATATTTATATTCTCAATTCACTGCACAGTGTCAGGCATGAAGAAAACATTTAATAAATACATTATCTATCCTCTATCTCTATCAAACTATACACATATTTATTTTTCCAAGGACAAATCCATCTCTATCATCTATATATATTGTATCCACATATCTATTATTTCTATCATTTCACTGCCTATGTCTATCTCTCTCCTCTATTTCTACCTATATATATATATATATATACATATACATATCTACCAATCTCTATTTCTCTATCAAGCTTTTTACAAATTGATCATCTCTATCAACCTGTTTATATATCTATCTACAGATCTACTTATATCCATCTATCATCTCTACCATATCTATCTATTCTCTCCTATCTCTATCAAATTACCTAGCAATCTACCTATCAATTTATCTTTATCATCCCTCTATATCAAACTATATATCTACATAGCTGTCGTCTCTATCAACTTGTCTACATATCTACCTATCTCTATCATTTTCTCTCTATATCAATCTATCTACATATCTACTTATCTCTCTTGTCTCTATCAATCTATCTATATATTTATCATCTCTATTAACCCACCTACATATCTATCTACTATATCTATCTTTTATTATCTCTATCAAACTATCCACATATTGACCTATCAACCCATGTCTATCATCTCTACATACCAAACTATATATCTACATGCCCATCATCTCTATCAGTCTATCTACAAATTTACTTCTCTATCATCTCTCTATATAGATCTATTTACATATCATTTCGATCAACCTGTCAATCTATCTATATGTGTATCTATCTACATATTTACATATCAATCTATATCTATCTCTCCAAAATCTCAGGCAAGTTTCCACATGTATAAAATAAGGGGATAAGACAAGGTGACATTTAATGCCCTTTCCAGCATAAATCCTATGACTAAGACCTGTGACTATGACTGAAGCTATTCAGGATAAATCTACAAGTATGAATTTACCACTTAATACACAAATACCAAAGCTGTGCACCATTTCTTAACAGGTTGGTGGGAAAAATGCAGGTGAGGCATTTTCTTAAACACAGTTGTTAAATCAGTTTAAAGGCTTAGGGGAAAAAAAGTCCTGAATATGTTCTTGGCTCTTTGATTTTGGTAATTTAGTCTGTTTTCAAAGGTTAGACACATATTTGCAATGTTCTGCAATGAAATAAATCAACCCAATTATCTTCCCCTTTTTTCCTAGGGCAACCCAAATCCTGTTACCAATGGAAACATGTACTAGCTTTATAAAGTGTACTTGTATCACTCATGAATACAAAAAAGAAAAAAAAATATTTAGCATATCTCCAGATATGAGAGAAAAAGCGTATTTGATTTAATCCTTACACTTTCCATTTTTATCATAAACACATGATTAAAGCAATTGTTGGCCAAGCTATGTTGGTGGAGAAAGCACTCACACTAATTAAATCATGCATCCTTTTAAGTCTTGAAAAATTGGTTTTTCAATATTACCTGAATTTGAAACATCCTGATTTGGTCAAGACAATTCAATGAGAATTTTATTAAGTGCCTACTATGTGGTAGACATTGTGCTAGCTTTGCACTTTGTCTCTGTTTGCACCATCATGACTTTCAAGGAATTAATTCAATAACCATTTATTAGGTACCCAATGTGTGTCAAACACTATGAAGTTAACTGTTGATCCAATCTGTTATACTGTCAAAGAGTATTAAGATGTACCTTAAACTAAATTGTTAAGTCATTCTGTTATCTAAAAATTATGGTAGATAGCAGGGAAACTGCAGATACAAGCCCAGAAGAAAAGAATGGCTTCCAACATCTACAGGCAAAGGCTCAGCGACGAAGACAGTTTGAGCAAAAATTTGACTAAAATTCTTGGAAGACATGAAACAAGGGATGTTTTTTTTTAATTTTAAACTGTTTTAATAAATGAAATCTGAGTGTTTGAGGAAAAATAGTAAATGAAATCAGATTTATGGAAGAAAGAAATCTTCCATGATTGCAATGAGTGAAGAGTATAGTTGACATGACATTAAAAATCATATTGTTGCATGATAGCCTATATCTATATAGAACTCTAAGGTAAAATGCATTTTCATGGACATTATCTCATTTTTAAGTTAATTTTAATCCTTGTCTATATTTAATCAGTCTTATCCTCTACTAAAGTATTGGTGACAATTCCTCATTGTGAAAGAAAAGTGATCCAGAGTTCTGGAAAGCTATCAATCAACAAGAATTAATAAGGTATCCTCTAGGTGCCAGTCACTAGGCTAGATGCTGGCTGTTAGTTGTGGCCAGCTCTGGCAGTTTCTACCACGCTGGAGAGGTTTCCAGCACAAACCCAGGCTGTTATCTGAAGTCCAAACTGGCTAAGTGCGAAGAGACTATCACCAGAAGGTTAGTCTTATATGATTGTTTATTTGGGTTTTTTGGGGGTTGTTGTTTTGTTTTGTTTTGGGGGGCCATAGGAAGTTTTGAAACTGTCTACTTGGGCATGGAAAGACAATGAGCTATGTTGGTGGAGAAAACACCCACATTAATTAAATCATGCATCCTTTTAAGTCCTAAAAAAAAGGAAAAAAACAGGCTCAGGTAAATAGTGCTAGATAGATAAATGCATTATCATTATCCTCATTTTACTGATGAAGAAAAGGAGACTGGAAGAAATTAAGTTACTTAAAATAGTATCAAAGTTTTAAAAATGGTAGAGGTAGAAGTTAAACCCAGTTTTCTTTATTCCAAATCTAATTTTGTTTTGTTTTGTTTTCCCACTATCTCATACTTATTCTTTAAGTAAGAATCACCAATGGTTTCCTCCAACAAACTTCATGTAAAGTTGGCAAAATGAACATAATCACCACATCTATTTGAAAGTTAATTTAATTTAATTTATTCTATACTCTCTGGATTCTAAATCATCCTGTCAACCTCTCAATAAAATTCTGTGTTCATGTTGTTTCATAAATCATTGTTTCAAAAGACCCTTTAAAAAAAGATTGTAGAAATACTTTCTTACAGATGTTAAGACAACTGTATTTTCTGGCTATCTGGCACATACATCTTCCTCTCAAAAGTTTTCAACAAAGATCCCGAAATGTCTTCCAGCTCACAGTTAACCTGATTGGAACATAAATATCTTAAGCTTTGTTCCTATTAAGTTTATGATTTTTAGCATAATGAATTCTTTGCTGAAAATGATTTCCCAATAGTTATAAGATTATTTTAAAGATATATTTACAAGTGAAATCTTTTAATCCCTGGGCCTCAAATGTAGATTAGCCAAACAGTAATGTAAATCCTAATCAACTCATGATTTTGTCCCTTTTATAATTCATAGTTTAAGAGAATTGCCTGAGGTACAGAGGGTAAGTGGTTTGTTCATGATCATACAGCTGGCGAGTCATAAATGGGATTTATACTCTGATATTTCTGACTCCAAATTTAGCTATCCTTTCCATTATAGCCCCTAATCCAGTATTTTCAGTTAATGAACGTTTGACAAGGTTTTTACGTTCCAATGGCTTTGGACTCTCCTAACAGGCTTGCAGCTTTAATGAACTCATAAGGCACAAAGTTATAAGAGACCATTCCTAAAATATGTTTAACTGAGCCCAGAACCTAGGCTAGCACATCAATTCAACCAGAGAGACATGAGATCTGCTGAATAGGAAACACATTCTCTCTCTTCCTCCCTCTCTCTCTCTCTCTCTCTCTCTCTCTCTCTCTCTCTCTCTCTCTCTCTCTCTCTCTCTCTCTATTTCTCCCTCTCTCTCTCCCTCTCTCTTTCCTCCTCTCTCTCTTCCCCCCCCTCTCTCCACCCACCACCCTTTATGTTAACTGCTTTCCCACGATGGTCAGAGCATCCACAAAGCACAACCTTGGCACACAGAGAGGGGCAGACAGATATCTGGGACCCAAAAGCAATTGTAGTTATTCCGCCTCATTAGAACCAGAGTCCTATTCTACTCTCCTTTTCCCATGGGTTTTTAGTTCTGAAGATCAGCATACTTGTAAGACTCTAGTTTCACCTACATAGGCAAGGATTGAACATACAGTAAGCATGGGGTAGGAAGGAGAGGATACAGAAATTCCTGAGTCATCTCCCAGCCCTAAAGCTACTTCTATTCCTTTTCTCAACTCATTTCCACTGAGCTGCTTTCCTTGATGGGATAATAGCATCTATTCACTAGGGATTTCACAGGGTCACTGAGATATTATTCCTTGTATTCTCTCAACTCTTGGCATCTTCCCTGGTTGTCTCTCTTGCCTGGAACTCTCTCCCTCATCATCACTGCCTCCTGGTTTCCCTCAAGTATCAGCTAAAATACCACTTTCTACAGGAAGAATCTCTTGATCCTCTTAATTCTAGTACTTTTCCTGGCTCCCAAAACCCTTGACTGGAAAACTCAGGGAGTAAGAGCAATTCATACTCAAGGAGGAACTGGTCATTGTGGTTCTACAATCCAATCTTGTTCCATAGCATCAATACCCCACTTCTATATTTGTCTTTTGACTCTGGACTCTCTAGAATCTGCATGCCTAACCTTAAGATCACAAGTGTCAAGTCTTAAGGGGCATCTTTATAAAAGCTTAGCTGATTACTGAAAAAACACTGGGATGGGGTGGGCAACAGCTCCTCTTCCTTCTCCCCCAACTGATGAGCTACATCTTGGCTGAGCAGTCACTTCCCTCTTTTGCCATTCTCCAAACCACCTCTCCTCACAGTCAAGCCATATTTAGTCTCACCTCCACTAAATGCCCCTGGTCAGAGTAGAGGCAGAGCCACATCTCATCTGAATTGAAGCCCCTGAATTATCTGAAATTGGTGGGTTAGGATTGGGTCCTCTCTGAGTAAAATCACTTATCTTTTGGGGCATCCACTTGGAGCACAACATTCAAGAAAATGAAGCACTAAACTTAACCAAAGCAAATAAAAGAAATAATATTTTTAGGTTAAAAATGAAAATTAGAAAAGTTAAGAAATTATAGAAACTAACTGTGAAATGTGATCTAATCCTTACCAAACAGCACCCAAACAGTTTAACCCAAGGCAAAACTGTGTTTATCCTCATAACTTTCCTCCTCACCTTACCCCCATATTCCCCATCTTTAGAAGACAAATGTCTTTTTCCTTGTCAAAATCTACTCACTGGAAAGGCTCATATATCAATCAAATATTAAAAATGTAAATGAATTTATTCCCTCTCTTAGAGTTATTAGCACTTTAAGGCTTGTGTCTAATTAAAGAATAAAATCCTACCATCACCACCACCCACGACCATCACAAAGGGACTATCATGCATTAGTAAGCAGGTAGAAGAGATTCAGAATGGGGTAGGAGGACTTTCCTAGGCCCCAGCTCACACACAACTGGTGAAATTTCAGGAGCTTGGTAAAGAGCACAAAATGGGAAAGCTGAGTTCATGAAAGACATACTTTTCCTGTTTCATGGCCTTTATAAGGCATTTTAATGGTATTATTTTAAAATTCCCTTCCAAGTTCACAAAAGACATGAATAAAAAGAATAGAAATAATTACATTACTATATCATGCCAGCCATTGCAGACACATAGAAATAATTGCTCAGGCCTTTATTCAAACATAGATAAGAGAATAAATAAATCAAACCCTTTTTTAAACCACTTAGCATAAATTAGTCATTTGCATCTCATAAATGGCTATCTACAAGAACGTGCAAAGTGTAAAAAATATCTCATGTATATGATATAGATGTACAAAATTTTAAATTTCTGTCATAAATCCCCCAAATGGTCAAAATTCTCTGCTGTTTCAATCAGGCTTTTTAAAAAATACACAATGTTCCAAAAGTGTTTGGGTGCTTTTTGGAGACCTCTGCACAGGCCAACCATTAATTATTGGGTAATTTTTAGCATAATTCCTAGAATGTAGTTGGTGCTTCATAAATGTTTATCAAATTGAATTGAAAATGGAATAATTCCTCCCCTAACCATTTAGGAATGAAGTATTTTTTCTCACTAAAAAAAAAAAAAAGTCATTTGTATCTAAGAAGTTTCAAAGTAATTACAAAGGCACATCTTAAATTTTCCCCAACTCTACTCCCTAAATAGGAAAGCTTGGAACCTTGCAGAAACAGGATCATCATGCAAAGATTGCAGAATCCAATGCAGAGAATAAAATCTTTCCCTGTGCATACAAGTTCTTAAAAAATGGCCCTTCTCTATCTTTGCCCCACTGATCTGTGTTCTGAAGCAAGGAAAAGTCCTAAGCACCAGTTGCCTATGGAGCCATTCGTTACAATCATGAATACTACCAAAGAGACAAGATATCTGCCTGGAAAATCAGTCCTCATTTGAAAAGCTGGTTATACCAAGGAGTCCAGCTGATTTAAAAATGATCATGGTTGGTGTGATCACGGATGGCCTCTAGCCTCCTCCCATCATTTGGGGACCTAGTCATCTTAACTTTAGCCCGCTAGTAATCCTGAATCTTGAATCCTGATCCTCAGCATCACTAATAAGGTGAAATTATCCACACAAGAAGAGAAATACATGCGATGCTTCTTACCTTTCATGCCAAACTTGGAGTGTCTTCCAAACTTAAGAATAATCAGCATTATCACCAGACCAGTGCACACCAAAGCCGCAATTCCCACTACGACATACACCTAAAGGAAAATCCCCAGAGATGGTTAATAGTATAACTAAGCAATAACGATCAACCACTTCAGCTCATATTTCTTTTTCACTCTATATTTTATAAAGCATTTCCCCACGATGACCTATAATGTAGGTCAGAAAATCTGATTGGTTTCAAGGAAGTTAGAGCCTATATATACAGCATGATTTAGGAATAGGAACTAGGTGAGGAAGTTCCCAATATCATCGATGGTTGGTACCTTGTCTTCCCAAATGTTTAGAGTTGCCTCTAGCACTGAGAAATTAAGGGATTTGCCCAGTGACACCAATAAGGGTCATCATGCAAGGATTGCAGTTTATATAATTAAAATACCCCAGAAGCAGGGAAAGGTCAACAGAGCCAAGATAACAATATACAATGTACACAGTGACAACAACCTCAATTAAAAGATCAACTACAAAGCAATCAAAAGTGAATGGTGCAAAATTATAAAGAACAAACATGGCACCAAAGAAGAGATATGAGAAGAAACCTTCACCCTTCTCTTTTGTAGAGGTGGGGCACACTGCATATATTTGTATGTATGTGTACTGTAGAGGTGGGGGTACACAAATGGGGTACACTGCATATATTTTCAAACCTTTTAATGTAATAAGTGGCTTTGCTGATTTTTTTCTCTTCTTCTTTTTTTACTTTATTTTCTTTAAAAAATATTTGTTTTATGAGATGACTCTCTGTGAGGGGAAGTGGAGAGGGATGCTGGGAGAAATTGCAGTGTTATAAAAAACAAAATATATGAATGAAAATTTATTTTTTAAAATAGCAGCATAAATATGAGCCCCTTGGAAAGGCTTAAGAACTCTGATAACATGATAACATAATCAACCATGATTCCATAGGATAAAACATGTTACCCACTTCCTGACAGTGTAGTGGTGGATTTAAATTGCAAAATGAGACATAATATTTGGGGACATGTCCAATGTGGGAATTCCTTTTATTTGTTGTAAGGGTTTTGTTTGTCTATTTCCAATTGTTAAAGGGAGATTTAGGGTTTAGGGAGAAAGCATAGGTTTTTGTTCACTGAAAAATATAATTTAATTTTTTAATGAAAATGTTTAGTAACAGAGATCCCATCATCTGCCAAAGCAGCTTATTCTGCTCTTCGATAGTTCTCATCATCAGACAGCTTTTCTTTACTTTGATTTAAAATTGCACCGCTCCCAGTTATGGCCTCTAAGACCAAACAGAATAAATGTAATCTCTCTTTCACAGGACAGCTCCGCAAATGCTAAAATTCTCTTCTCTAGGCTAAAAATATCCCTAGTTCTTTCCATTGATTCCTCTACAGCACGGTCCTGAAGCCCTCACCTTAGGAGGTGCTCTTCAAGAGTCAGCGTGGCCAAAAATTCAAAAACTTGCAGCAAATCTAGTGATTTAGCTGAGCTAGCTGCCCATGAATGTAAAATTTGTCACCAGGATTCTTAATTATTAATAGTATTTATTATCACATGGAACTTCCCAAGATCCAGTCAGAACTCTTTGGCAGTGTGTTTCCACTCTAACTGCTCAGCCACTTGTACTTCAAATGGCCTCAGCCTGGTTAATGATGGGTGAATGGGAGAATGGACAGAAAGACATCTTTGGGTCCTCAGCATGAAAGGGAAAGGCAACCAACTTGTCTGATCGTAACTGGAACATTAAGAACAAATGTCTACATGCCCTAGTGCCCAGAAAAGGGCAAAGAGAAGATACGAATGAACAGTGCAGCTCTACAATAATTCTCCATGCCTGTGGTGAATGGAGAGGAAGCCTATGAAAACTGCAAAATGAATGCAGATTTATCTGAGTAATCTGGACTGCAAATGGCATTTTCCAGCTGCATAAGGTTCAAAAAAATGTGCTTGGGAAAAGCTGATTACAAGTCTGGGGAAGTGAGGCAGCTTAGTGGATCCAGAGCGAAGCATAGAGACCAGAGTTCCTGGATTCAAATGTGGCCTCAAATTCTTCCTGGCTGTGTGACCCTGGGCAAGTCATCTAATCCCCATTGCCTACCCCTTATCACTCTCCTGCCTTGGAACCAATACACAACATGATTCTAAGGCAGAAGGTAATGATTTAAAAAATAAAATTTATTTAATCAAATAAAACTTTCCCATGGTTTTTACATTTTAATGAATAGGTTTTATTTTCATTTCAAATTATCTTTAATGGGCAGTGGATCCTCAAGTTTAGCTTTCCATTTCTTGGTCTTAAAAATGACCTTGATGATACCCTTGAGGTCATATAATTCAGCCTTTTTATTTGCTGCATAAGAGAAGTTAGATATTTACAGGAACCTCACAACCTCACAGACATGTTTATAGAGCAAAGCACATTCTGTCCACTAGAATAACTACCTCTACTTTATCTACTTGATTTGTAGATGCAGATTTTAAATAAAAAATATTTTTGGAAGTGCAAGCCAGTATTTTGCAAACTTTTTCAGTATACTCTAGTTTACAGCTGTGTAAATAATAACACACAATGCAAAATATCCGAGTTAACAGTTGCAGTTTCTGAACTAGAAAGAGCAAAAGAAAGTAGAAAACACAAATCAGTATCTTCTTCCTTCCTTCCTTCCTTCCTTCCTTCCTTCCTTCCTTCCTTCCTTCCTTCCTTCCTTCCTTCCTTCCTTCCTTCCTTCCTTCCTTCCTTCCTTCCTTCCTTCCTTCCTTCCTTCCTTCCTTCCTTCCTTCCTTCCTCCCTCCCTCCCTCCTTCCTTCCTTCCTTCCTTCCTTCCTTCCTTCCTTCCTCCCTCCCTCCCTCCTTCCTTCCTTCCTTCCTTCCTTCCTTCCTTCCTTCCTTCCTTCCTTCCTTCCTTCCTTCCTTCCTTCCTTCCTTCTTTCCTTCCTTCCTTCTTCCCTCCCTCCTTCTTTCTTCTTTCCTTCCTTCCTTCCTTCCTTCCTTCCTTCCTTCCTTCCTTCCTTCCTTCCTTCCTTCCTTCCTTCCTTCCTTCCTTCCTTCCTTCCTTCCTTCCTTCCTTCCTTCCTTCCTTCCTTCTTCCTCCCATCTTCCGTTCCCTCCCCTCTCTTTCCTTTCTCTCTAAATATGTCACATTTGTACCACATACATGCCCCCACACACATACACATTTGTGCACTAGAAGAAAAAAAACATTTCCTGTCCTGATCAGAAAGCAATAATTGAAAATGCAGCGCTGTTCTATCAGTCAGTGAGTCTGCACAACCCCGAACCCAGAAACTTCTATTTATACTTACCGTGATGCTATCTTCATTCTCTCTGTTGGAAACATCCGTTGAAGTGATTTGATTACTTCTATTTGTAGTATCTCCAATATCATTAGATGTGGTCTCATAATCTTAAAATAGAGAGAAAAGGAAAGTGAGAGGGAGGGAGAAGCAAGAATGATTTTGTCTTTACTCTGCCAATAACCACAAAGCTTTAAGCCTTTAGTGAAACAAAGAGCACAGCTAGAATACATGACAGTTTTCTGAGCATGTTTGTAGCAGAAGCATTGTTAAGCTTACTAAATAAATCCAGTGTAATGTTGGGCTCAAAAGCGAAAAATTATATTCATCCCAGGCCTTTTATCAATTTTGTATGGGACAAGTTCAACTTTGTGTGTGTGTGTGTGTGTGTGTGTGTGTGTGTGTGTGTGTGTGTGTGTGTAATAAGATAACCTTGGCTATTAACAAAATGAATTCTAAAGAGGAGGCTTTAGTGAATAACACAATCATTGAACTTTCCTGTTTTCATAGGTCTTATGGATCAACTAATATAGTGGCCTCATTTTACAGATGAGGAAACTGAGGCTCAGGGATTGATCGACTAACATTCCCAAGAAGTAACTGGCAGTTTGAATTATAAAACCCATCTCCTGACTACAAGCTATTAGAGCATCTGACTTGAGAGAAGGAGGCTTGAGGATTGGGTAGAGTAAGGAGGTGAGAATTGGTGGGTAAAAAAAATCTAATGATTAGCCTAAAAACAGATTCATACTTTTCCAAAGGCCTAAATTGTCCTCTTTTTTTTTTTTTGGTTCCTGGATTATCTGAGGAAAGGAAAATTATGCTGATATGTTAATATACTTTGAGGAAATATTTGATTGTCCTAAATCGTGTATCTTGAACTTAAATTTTAAGTCTGTTAATTCATCCTCAAGACAGGGCAACATCACATCCTTCTTCACTAATATAAATAACATGGAAAATATTCAGAAACTCTATCACAGGAAAGAAAAACGTTTTTCAAAGTTTAGTTGTTTTTTGTTGTTAGATTGTTTTGTTTTTAGCCAATATTCTTTTATCAGTATATAAATGAAGTGCCTTTGATCAAAACTGTCCAAACTACAAAGAAAAACTGCTCTGGCAAAATCCTAAGGGAAGCATTCTTACATTTTTATCATCTGAATTATCTCCCTAAGATCCAGGGTAATGGAACATAATTTGGTTTTAGCATAGTTATCTTTGAAATTTAAATATAATCCATGAAGGAAAACACCTACTGTTGTCTAGAATTATAGAATCTTCCAGAATTATAGGATGTTGTCCTTGAAGTAACTTTAGAGAGGATCTTATCCAAGCCCTTGCCCAACTTTTCATTTTACATACGAGGCGACTGAATCCTTGAAGGGTCATACAGTTTGCCTGAAATCTAACTGGTATCAGAAGCAGGGCAAGACTTAGCTGGTGTTAGATGAAGAACAAGAACCTGGTATTCAGTTCAGGGATTTTCCCATTCCACTACCTGTCTCTAGCTTAGTCTGGTCAGTTCATGTTTAATTATTCAAAGAATTATTCTCATCGAAGGCATTTAATAAATTTCCTTTTCAAATTTGAGCCAGTTATTGTTGTACTCCCTCCCACTATTTCCAACAGCTCACTGGATCTAGAGCAAGGAAGGCTAAAGCATGCCAAGAATGAACCCACGGCTTCCAGAACATGGCATTCTGACCCAAAGAACAAATGAAGAAAATACAGTCTGGGGCCAAGCTGATGATTTTTTAAAAAAGAAAGGTTTTAAGTTCCTGGAAACGAGACCAGCAATATAATTCAAAAATATAAAAGAAATGTTTAAATCATAATTTGGGCATGTTTTTCTCAACCTCCCCCTTCCCTTAATTTTTTCCAGAGATTCTGCCTATAAAAGCTATTCCAGGACCTTAAACACAATATATACACATACACACACATATACATACATACATATATACATACATACATATATACAGATATTATATATATATAAATTTACATGTATATATACAAATATGCACACGCAAGTCACATCAAAAAGCAACACATGCAGAAAATCATCCAAAACACCCCAGTAATAATACTGATCCTCTTTTAAAGGAAAAGAAGGAAAGGAAAAAATGACTGCCTTAATAAATTCAAAAGAGGTGAAGGCAACATGATTCCCAAGTGAAAGAAGCTTCAGTTGGATAATATATATACAGTAATGGATCAAAACAGCAACATTTTAGACACCTTTGGCAATGGTCAAATCATGAACCAACTCCTCCCAGCAATCCATCCCATTCAGCTCAATTCCATCCCAGAATACCAGGGGTGGTTTGGAAACCTATTAAAGATGAGCTCTCATACTCAGTAAAAATACAACCCTTGTCTTCAATTGCAATATCAAATTACAGTTGAGTTTTCCCCTATTTTATCCTAAACTTCTTTTCTTTTTTTTTAAAACCCTTGCCTTCCACCTTGGAATGAATACTGTGTATTGGTTCCAAGGCAGAAGAGTGGTAAGGGTTAGGCAATGAGGATTAAGTGACTTGCCCAGGGTTACGCAGCTAGGAAGCATCTGAGGCTAGACACTGAGATATCAGCTGCCCCCCTAAACTTCTTTTCTGCCATGGATTTCTCTGTCTCTCTGTCTCTCTGTCTCTCTGTCTCTCTCTCTGTCTCTCTCTCTCTGTCTCTCTCTCTCTGTCTCTGTCTCTCTGTCTCTCTGTCTCTCTGTCTCTCTGTCTCTCTCTCTCTCTCTTTCTCTCTCTCTCTCTCTCTCAAAATGAAATAAAAAAGAATCTGTGTCCTCTTGTTGGATTTAACCAAGGTTCTATAGTGACCCCAAATGACCAAAACAAATTTAAAGGGTCAAAGGATCTGGGAGCTGGAAGAAGTGTGAAGGTCATTTAGTCCAACTCCTGATATATAGAAAAAATTAAATAAATACTTGCTTATTAATTGATTTAAAAAGAAACTGAGGATGCAAAAAGGATAATGACTAATACACAACTTGGGTAAAAGAACAAAAGTTAGAATGAAGAACTAGAACCCAGGACTTCTAACTCAAGTGTTCTTTCTTCTACATCATACTAATTTATGATTCCTAAGGACAGAAGTAGGAGGGGTAAAAGCACTATTTGTATGCTTCTAAACTTGAAATAAAATAGTATGGGGAAAAATGTGCCCCCAATTGAATACTATTAAAATATTAAATTAAAATCATATTGCAATTAGGATGTGTGTTTAACTGAGTGTAACAGTTCATCTTTCAGCTCAACAGATTACATTTTAATAATACATGTTCTGCAAAAAAAAAATTTGAGAAAAGAAAATACCATAGCTACCATAAAGTTCAATATCGTAATTTGAGTCTGTACCTAAACAGCAAAACAAAACAAAAACAAAAGAAAAATTCGTAAATATACATTTTGGAGTTAGAAAGTTGCTAGTCTTTTCTGGTCCTCTAACATTCAAAAGAGGCTAAATGTTCCAAACCCTATATTTAATGATACTGTTTTGCAAGAGCTGCTTTAATTAGCCATCTTTGCTTCACGTTCAAGTTGTACCCAAAAGAACAAAAGCATCATTTACCCATGGGGTGAATTAGAGACATAATGGAAAATTAAAACATAAGTAATAAATACTAATTTCCCTACCATAGTTATTCAAATTCCAATTTTATTTTTCTATTTTAATAGTAAATACAGGGGAAAAATTATCTGGTTATCTTTACTTATCACTGTGGAGGGGTTTTGTTGTTCTTTTCAACCAATTTTTATTGGATTATATATATAGGTATATGATTAATACCTAACAATGCAGACTGTAACCACAATACAAGTATGTATTTGCCCCATGTCTCAGGTACATTTTGGGTCACCAAACTGAATGAATTCTATTTGTCAAACTCTTAGACTAAAAGAATTAAAACCCAGGAAATTAAGGTTTACTGATATTATTTATGTGGAAAATATGGTTGTAAATAAGCATTTTCTGGGAAGGAAGTCCTCCATTTAAATGAGCCTATGAGATTCTAGCTTGGCACTAGCTTGGGTGTTCCTAGTTAATGCCAAGAGGGTCCTGTCAAGGTTGGATTAAAGGCTTTGTGATGGGATGCTGGCCCACTCTCTAAGAACCAGCTGACTTAAGACTAGCGAGGTGATTCCCCAGGAAATTACTATTTTCAGGTGTAGCAACTCTTGTAGACTGTGTCCTAAGGGATGGAAGGACTGCAAGCTATATTATGGATGTAGGAAATCATGAAACCTTAAAAGATGGAAGTAAAAGAAGAGGAATTTCTGAATATTAATAAGATGCTAAGAGATCATGAGCTTGATATGTAAGATATCAGAGTTTAGAGCTCCATTTTAAGGTATTATCATGGGAAATGATCAGATTTTTTTTTTTTTAATTACAACAAGGGATTGGAGCACTGGTGATTTTTTCTCTAGCCGGAACTATATGGAAACTTGTGTAGAAATGATGTTTACCATGGAAATGATGGGAAAATATTTTTCAAGCAAACTAAAAAGGCAAAGCTTATAAATCAATTCTTTAACTCAATCAATCGTACTCTCTCTTCAAATATGACAAATAGATACAACTATTTTTCTTATCAAAGGATGACAAAGTTTTCATTCCTACATATTTATTCTTCAGGCAGGGGAAAATTCTTAAAACATGAACCAAATAGGGGTGTTAAAAAGCCTGAGAATGTTTACCCAACCTTTTAACAACATAAGTTCTGTTTAGGGAACCTCTTGAAGAAATAATTGTATACTTAAATTTTATTGCCTCACACATCCAACTCATCAATAAATTGACAATGATTAAGTCCCTACTATCTGCCAAGTAGTATGCCAAGTGCTGGGAATACAAATATAAAAAAATGAGACAGTCCTAATCTTCAAAAAGTTTACATATCAGGGAATGGTGGACACAAGGGGAGTCTTGGTCTATGCATCCACACATTTAGGAAGCAAAATTTGAATGAACTTAGGTGCCACATATGATTAGGGAAATTTTCATCATAAATGGAGATAGGAAGGGGAGTGATATTTTTGCAGGCTTACAAAGCATACTAGGCTTTAGTTCATGGCATTGCTATTGAGATTCAATTTGGGTTGGACAGTCATAGGAAACATTTCAAAATCCTGACCCCTCCTCCCCACCATAGCAGCATGAAGAAAGGAGAATAGATGGAATGGCCCCGTAGTGTGTTTCCTCTTGACTGCACCTCTATTCCTGTCAATTCCTGATGTTGTCAGTGCTTAGAAGACATCCCTCAGAAAAGTTTCCAATCAATCCTACAAGAATTGATTCAACTGGCCGAGAAAAAGAATATCCAGTCCTGATGTAATCGGTCTTCACTCCAGTCAAAAATGAGTCAATTTCTATACCTTAAATGGCTATTATCTTAAGGTAACACTACTATGAAGAATCAGGGATTGTTTAGTTGTCACAATTTAACCTATCTTAATAAATAACATATAAGTTTATTTTAGTCTTGTTAAATTAAAACAGCACCCAAAACATATATTTCCCAAATAGTGCCTAGAGAAGACTCTCAGGAGTGGCAAATCTACTCTATCAAGGGTCATTTAAGGAAAATGAGTGAATTTTGAGTTAAAGACTTAAAAACAGACAGATTAACTTTTAGTTTTGCAATATAGTTCACTATTTCTATATTTTGTTAGCAGTTTTTCATTCAAAATGTATCATGACTATGAATCATCTCTAAATGTAAATCTTTTCAACCAAAATCAGTCAGGATAAGAAAGCTAAATCTATACTTTCTGAGTGGAACTCCAATTTCTAACTCAGTTTTTCTTGCTCTCTGAAAATTACTGTCACTTTGCTTTCTTGGCAATGGCATCTAAATTTAGCGCAAGATTATGAAACTGTAAGAAAGTGGCTAGAACAAGTAACATGGTTTCTTCCCCCCTCCCTAGCACACATACTGTGTTAAGTCTGGCAAAGATAGACTCACCCCTTATAAAGAAAATATCTGGGACTGTTCTGAAGTCCTACCTCATTTTCCACTTTGGAGAAAGATCTTTGGAGATAGAGTTTATGAAAAATGTTACTATTACTAGAGCAGACCATCCATTTTATGAAGCCCAGTAGTTTGCCTTCAGCAACAGTTAAATCAAATGAAACCTTCTGTTATGTTTACTCAGTTAGGCTTACAATCACCATCATTCTCTTTGAGGCTCATATAGATAAAAAGTCTCTATTATCATCTCATGATAATTCCATTCGTTTAAAACAGTCCAGCTGCAATATCCATCCAGATGACATCCTGTCTCTCTAAGACACTCAGGACAACTATCACCAACTTTTCCCATTTACTTGATTCAAACTGATTGACCCTTAAATTAAGGTACACTTAAGTGTACCACATATATATATATATAGTATATATATATATAAAGTAAATTTAATAATTTACTGTATTACTCAATTTCATATTCGGGTTAGCAACATATCCAAGGACTAGAAAAACAAATTATTTGCTAAAATTTTCAAGGAAACCCACAAATATTTGTAGGAGCCCCCTAAATAGTAAGAAAGAAGCACTGGGAATGCCTAAATGTGTATTGGGATGATGGAAGAGAAGACTTTAGAGAAGAAAGGAAAGAATTAAGACAAGAATCAACTTCTGTCATTCTCATCTGAATAAAATAAGTTGCTCCAAAAAATGGGTTCACTACACAGCTCAAGTGTGAAAGTTCAGTGTCTGGAAACTGAAGTTAACACACAGTAGGATGTGATTAATCCGTAATAGACTAATAGACTTCAAGCTGCAAGAGATATCAGAGTTCATCTTGTCCAAACCTCCTATTTTAACAGATGACAAAACTGACATCCAGAGATTAAGTGACTTGACTGAGGTCATTCTGTTAGTAAAGAGGAAGATCTGAACCATAGACCTCTAGAAGAAAATATGGAAATTTAGGGCTGTGGGGACACTAAAAATTATCCCCAAATCCAAGAAACAGGTAATAGGGCCATGTTGATTTTGGTGCCCACATATTGCATTAGTATAGAAACTTTTGTTGTTGCTTAGTTGTTTTTCAATCACATCCAACTGTATGTGACCAATTTGGGGGTTTTTTATTGGCAAAGATATTGGAATGATTTGCCATTTCCTTCTCTAGCTCATTTTGCAGATGAGAAACTGAGGTAAACAGAGTTAAATGATTTACTTCAGATACAGGTATCTGAAGCCAGATTTGATTAACTTCCCCAACTCTAGGCTTGGTACTCTTTCCACTGTTCTATCTAGCTGCCTTAGAGCAGAAGTTACTCTGTCATTAAGCAATTCTTGTTGCCAAAGTGTGATTAGGGAATAATATAAAAAGTATCTTTTCTTGACAATCAAATTCTATTTTCTGAAAAGAATAATTCAGTTCAGGCTGCTGTATGACTGGCTTCATATTTCATTCCTGATCCTCTGATGGAAGAACTAACATTTAGCATTGGTAAGGGAGTGGAAGAGGAAGGTGGAATTCTGGGACGTGAAGCTATCCTGAAAACTTCCAGGTGAAAGAAGAAATAACATTCACTGGTACCCTTAATTATATTATTGACCACCTCTAAGAGACCTCTGATGTTTAGGTTACTGACATAATTATGGCACATATTAGCTCTTGACCTCAGGCAAAACACAACCTCTTTATTTCTCTAATACTATATAACTTGTAGAGAAGATGTGACTTTCATTGGTGGAGAACCTTTCTCAGTGGGAGTTTCCAACATTCATGAAAACACAGGCCCAGTTTTAATCACTATCTCTAAAACTGAGGCACCCCAAAACTCAAAATTCCTACATTTGATTTGAATAATATGAATAAAACATTTATTAAGCACCAATGTGTATAAGGAATACAGCAAACTTAGGGTGCTGGGAATGAGGCAAAGCCAAAGCCAACTGTTTTCTTAACTCCAAACTAAATAATTGATATAGGGAATTTTTAAGAGATCCATGGAACTATTTACTTTAGCTTTTTTTTTTATTACCCTAGCCAAGGTCTTTCAATTTCTTCTGAATCTTATGATTAAACTTTATGCCTGGAAAACTCTTAGATTTAAAAGAAAAACATACTTGTAGGATGAAAAACAATAATATTTTTGGAATTGAGATGGCATGACATAGGGATGTGTTTTCCATTCTACTGCCAAGGTATAAATAATAGCCCCCAAAAGATAGCCAAACAATAGATAACCAAAAGAAACATCTGTTTCCCCCTTTATGCTGATAGTTTACTGCATATGCACTAAAAAAGTTCTTTCATTTCTGATTCAGATTTTGTTTAGTAGAATTAAATTTTTTTCAAAAATCAATGTTAAAACAGCAGGACTGTAAATCAATAGTGAAGTGTTCTTTTCAACTATCCCTTGATTGTCCTATGAAAAATGTTCCTTAGGATATAAATCTAAGCTTTGGATCTTTGTAAAACTGGAGAGTTGAGCTATATGGCCTCTAAGGAACTTTCCCATTTCCAAATCCATGATCCTGTGAAGTAGCTTTTTGTCTTTCTCTCTGCCCTACCGGATTTCCTCTCCGTTTGTGTCTCTCTGTCTCTGTGTGTCTCTCTCAGACAACCTAAATCAGCACCAGCTCCAGAACTGAATCTAAGAAAGTCGTCCAAAACAATGATGAATTAAGGACTTGGGAACAGCTAGGCAGCACAGTATATATAGTGCCAGGCCTGGAGTGAGGAGGACAGGATGTGGGCTCAAATTTGATCTCAGACACTTCGTTGCTAGGTGATCCTGAGAAGTCACTTATTCCTGATTGTCTAGTTTTTGCTGCTCTTTTGTCTTCAAATTGATATTAAGACAGAAAGCAAGGGTTAAAAAACAAAACAACTTTGCTCAGTATAAGAAAGGTATCAGGCACCCAAGTCAGAACTTGAACCTAATGCTTCCTGACTTGGAGGCTGACTGCCACTTTCCCTCTGCTCCCCACCTCCCTTTCTCAGTAGAAGCTTCTCTTAGTAGACAATTAAACATCAGGGCTGGGATTCAGGCTGCCTGGGTTTCATGCATAGTTCTATGTCTCGCTTGCTTCATAGCACTGGGAGAGTCAATTAACTTTTCCTACATCAAATAACTCTTCCAAAAGACAGATAAAATAATAGCATTCTCTTTGCCAACTTCACAAGAGCTTTCTGAAGCATAATTAATTAACATTAGTGCTCCTGGGACACAAAAAGCTATTTAAGTATAAATCTTAATTATCATAATTATTATAAATCTAAGTCCTAACCACATTCTTTAGGACATACTCAGGTATTTAAAGCAGAGATGCAGACTGAACTGGCTGATTCTCTTGTGACACACATCTTGCCCTGGTGACATGAAATAAGAGCTGGCAAAAAGCCTGAAAGAGACGTTAGGTGAGCTTGACATTTCCACAATCCTCATATTTAGGGAAAATTTAACACTTAGGGAAGTCAAAAAGGACCATCCCTTTCAGACATCCCATCCCATTTTCTTCTACAAAACTTTGAGGTTATAGCACGTTAAATTATATATTAGATTCGTTTATTTCAATATGATATATTTACTCAACTATAAGCTCTGTGAGGGCAAGAGTGTTTACTCTAACTTTGGTATTTCATAAGATCATCGGTTTAGAGATAGAAGGACCCTTAGATATGAATGAATCCAAACCCTCAATTTACAGATGAGGAACCTAAGGCACAGAGAACTTAAGAGAACTGCCTAGGGTAATATAGCTAATAAGTGTCTGGGATGGAATCTGAACTTGGGTCTTCCTGATTCCAAGTCTATTCACTACTACCTCTTACTCTCAGAATAGCCTTTAGGACTTAGCTCAGTCCCTTGTACAGGATCCAATCTGTTATTTCTTTTATGTAGTGAACTGCTAATAAGGAAGTTTCCTCTAGCTTAAAGAATTGCTCAGGACAGAGACAAGGTCAGTGACCTGTCCAAGGTCAGAGAGCCAGCAGATATCAAAGTCCTCTTACTTGAATAATGGTCTTCTGATTCCAAGGCTGGCTCTCTAGCCTTGGAAAAAAACAAACTCATCATAAATTATAACTGAACTGAATGGAAATACTCTGTGGACAGGAATGATAATGAACTTCGTATAGTACTTTAAGGTGTGCAAAGAACTCTACACATGTTATTGGATCAATTAGCTTCCTTATAAAAGTTTGTTAAATAAATAAACTTTGCTTCCTAAAACTATGGGAACTGATTTTGCTCTTCAGGATCAAATATAAATGTTGCACTGCTCTATCCAAGTTCTTTGGCCAATTTTTCAGTCATGCCCAACTCTTCCTGACCCCATTTGGGACTTTCTTGGCAAAGACACTGGAGTTGTTTGTCATTTCTTTCTTCAGCTCATTTTATAGATGAGAAACTGAGGTAAACAGGGTTCAAAGTGACTTGTCAAGAGTCACACAGCTAGTAAGTGTCTGAGGTCAGATTTGAACTCCCAAGGATGAGTCTTCCTGACTTCAGGCTTAGCATTATCCATTGCATCATCCACCTGTCCCTAGTCTATCCAAAAGACCATATTGTTACCTTAATAAAAAGTCAGCAAATCTAATCCAATTCAAGAAGCACTCAAGTACCTATAGGGTCTGAGGCACTGTGCTAAACTCTACAGATACAAAAATTAGCTGAAAGTCAATCCCTTCCCTCAAGAAGCTTGCACTCTACATTTTGGAGATAGAGAAGGGAAAGTAGAGAGCAGAATGTTTCCTGACATTTGCAGATTGCTTCCCCCCCCATATATACATATATATCTATGTGTAGATATATATCCTGGTGGGTAAAAGTCATGTTACTTCCCATTTATTTTCATATATGTTCAAAGAACCACTCAAAGGATCATAAGGTCATAGATTTGGAGCTTCAAGGAACCTCAGAGATAATTTAGTCCAATCCCTTCATATTACAGATGAAGAAACTGAATGCCAGTGAAATTGAGTGACTTGTCCAAGGTTACACAGGTAACAAGTCTCATGGGATTTGAACCTGAGTCCTTTGATTCTTATATAAATAAATGGAATAGATATTTATGCCAGTAAAAAAAGTCTTAAAAGTTTAGTGCCTCAATTAGTATGGGAATCCTATTTAGAATGGGTTAAGTCCTGAAGTCTTCGATCACTTAGGTACTTCCAGTTAACTGAAAAATCATCTTCCTGTTCATTGTTATGGAAGCTTTTAACCTTCAAGAAATATCACAGCCAGTACCATTTGAACAGAGAAGGCTGACACATATCTCTGGACAATCTCCCAGAGTCTGAATCTGATGCTCACTATTTCATTAATTTCTATTTTAAAAGGCTATGAACATGCTCACTGACTTATATTCTCCAGGCAGTGGTCATGCAAAGTTTCATGTTCACCAAAGTGCTTTTAACATATGTAGGATTAAATTCCAATTGTAGTTCCCCTTGGATCAATTTCACCTTGCACAAGTATTTTTTTGCCTGTAAGCTAAATAAGATACATCACAGCCTTAGAAGAGACCTCAAATAACCCATGCTCTTTTGTACCTGCAGCTGTATTTTCTACTTGTCATCTACTACTTTGGATCCACAAACTGAAGAATTCAGTTTAAGGAATTCAACAAATACATTGTTGCTTCCACCTGTTTGAAGCACCTTTTACCCAGTGCATGTATACAAATTCTTACTTACATTTCTCTCCCTCTCTGTCTCTCTGTCTCTCTCTCTCTTTCTGTCTCAGTCTCTCTCCCACTTTCCTCTCCCCCTGTTCTGTCTCCCCCATCTCTTCCCTTCTGTCCCCCCCTCTCCTTATCACTTTCTGCTTCATTTTAGTCTCCCACCCTCTCTCTTCCTCCCGCTCCCCCTTTCCCTTAATATCCCCAGGTATATTTAACACTCAAGGAACAGCTCTGGGGCAGTGATGTTGTTTTGCGTGGCATTTAAAAAGCCCCAGTAATGAATCAAGTCAAAGACAGAGAAATAGTCAACAGACACAGGAGCTTTATGAAGCCAATGGACCTTGTCTGTAAAATGTTGCTTTCATTTCCGATATAGCATTTTCTCAGGGATATCAAAGGAAAAAATTTAAATACTTCTATTCCCAAATGCACAGAGTAAGTGTCTCTGGCTTGTGGGTATATAGTAATTCCAAGCCAAGAGCTTTGCTTTTTAAACAATACCTATTGTACAGATAGATAGTCTCCTTGGGGTTAAAAAAGGAGCCAGCTACGCCAACTGTGGCATGCACCAATGCACCATCACCTCTAGTCTTTCTATGTGGCCGGAACTGTGATTGTGGACATTATCTGCTTAGGCAGGAGTGGAACTCTCAGTGGACCCACTCTAGCACCTTCTTCTCCAATGAATATGCTTCTTTTCCCCTTTCTTTATCAATGACTATGGGGCAAAGTCAAGCTTCTACATTCTCATCCTCTCAGGGAGAAAAGAGCAAGACAATGAGCAGGTAAACCATGCTGGGCAAATCATCAAATGGCTACAGTGAAGGGAGAGCAACACCATGCCAGAAAAGTTGTATGTAACTTAGAACCTCCATTTAACAATGATCCTCCCCATAGCCCACCTCAAATAATCCATGTCTATGACCTGAAATTGTTTCCTTTTTTTTTTTCAATATCTGCGTGACCATCAGATCTGGAAATGCTGTAAATTCCAGTAATCTCCTTTCCAAATATGGGAACCCAACAATGCATTGATTACTTAAGGTTCATTTTACCTGCCACAGTATGTTGTTGATTGGCTACATACTCTAAGATGGCCTAAAAATGCATATAAACTAAATCTGCACCCTGGAGTGAGATGGCAGGTAGGGGATCATTATCAGCAGTCAATCCCTTTCAGATCAGCTACTCACTTTATTTGATCTCTAGTCTAGTGAACCCACTAGCAGGTAACATTCTTTTGGGACTCTCTAGGGACCTGGGCTGAGAAATCCCCCCAAAGAAATGTTTGCCTTCTCTGATATTATTTTTGGATACTTATATAGTAGCACAAGTCAAAAAAATAGAAAAGAGTCCCTTAATCCTCATTAATGGCAAAATAAGATGCCCAAAATAAAGGTGCTCTTTTGTTCCAATAAACTTCCACAATAGGAAAGACTGCTTAGGGAGTATTCTAGACTAAGATGGATGTCATTTAAGCCAAAGTTTTATGTTCATTCTCATTTATTTCTGCAACTTTTTTTAGATTTAGAATCATTCCGCTCCTTGCCATTCTCCTTTTCTCATAAAACTGTAAATGTTTTGAAGGGAAGAATAGTCTTCTGTTCTCTTTGTACTCTAACCCTTTACTTCATGCAGTACAATGTTCTGTTCAGAAAAAGTGCTAATTAAATGGGATTAATCTAATTTATTATCAGCAGGGGAGAGATTTAGAAATGGAAGGTCATTTAATCCAACTTTCCCATTTTATAGATGAGGAAACTTGACTTCTAAAAGACTAAATGACATGCCCAAGGTCACAAAAGTAGTAAGAAACAGAGATGGGATTTAAGTTTAAGTCCTTGACTCCAAATTGTATTATACTACCTTTTAAGAGTACCAAGAAAACCCCACAAAGGGACATGAAGAGCCAGGCACAACTGAGCAATAATGATAATCTTTTGAGGACCAATATAATAGTATATTGAATAAAGTGGACTAAGGACATTGTCAGAAAAGCAATGCTTGGATGGTAACCTATCTAGTGTTGGACAGGTGACTTACATATCATCAAATGATTATTGTGAAATAGTCAGGAAGTCCTGAGTTCAAATCTTAACTCAGACACTTACTAGCTATGTGATCCAGGGTAAATCACTTAACCTCTCTTGGCCTCAGCTTTCATCTGTAAAGTAATGGGGTTGGACTAGATAGCTTCTAAGGTCCCTTCGATCTCTGAGGCTTATGATCCTATGAGAGGTAAACTGAGAAAGGAGATGATGAAGAATGCTACTCACCTCCTGGCAGAGAGATGATGAGCTCAATATGCTAAGCGAAGCATACATTCTTGGATATAGGGAATGTGGGAATTTGTTTTGCTTTATTATGAATATTTGTTACAAGGGTTTTCTTTGGGGTAGGAAGTGAAGGTGGACAGGAAAGAAAATAAATGCTTGTTAATTGAAAAAATTAATTGAAAAGTATGAGTGTGGACTGTTACATAGTTAAACCAGACATAGTTGATATGTTTATTTACTGAACTTCCCCCTCCTTTTAAAAATTCTTTGTTATAAGGAAAAGAAGAACTCTGGAAGGGAAAGAGAGGTATATTGGGGATCAGAAGTGATGTAAAAAATAAAAGCAATCAGTAAAAATTAAAAGAAAATAGAAAGTAGGAATGCTTGGCAGTGATAATATCTACAGGTCCCAGACTTCAAAGAATTTTTAACTACTGTTTTTATAGCATCAACTGTGCCCCAAGCAAGAGCATGTTCATCTCATCTCTCCTCTTTGTCTTTTGTTTCTGAGAATTAGATTTAGAGTGATCAAAACTACTGATATTATCTTCAGAGAACCAAGGACCTCCTCTTCTACTGCTTAACGGATCATTGTTGCTCCTCCTCACCTATCAACAGCCCGAATGCTTTGATGTCCTCAAAAAAACTGGAGAGAAATCTCTCACAATGCCCTACTCCAGGCGATGTTAAACAGGAACCAGGTTTACTTTACATAACCTCTTCTTCTCACCACTGAAGTGTCATTGCTCACAAGGACATTACAATAACCAGTTTACAGAACTAAGAACCATAAAAAAAGATCTAGCTCTCCTAAAAATAAAACAAACAAAAAATACCAGAATTTGAAAACAGGACCCACAGCACTAAATCTACACTCTTTTAAGGTATAGATTTTATGTGTACCAGATACAAGTTGGTCAGGACATTGATTAGTGTGGAAAATACTAGCTGAAAACTTCTTAACTAGGCAAATATTTGAAGGGGAGTTAGTACTGAATTTTTAAAATACATATTTGTTTGATTGATATTACAGTTCTAAACTTGAAACATAAATTGACACCCCACCTCATCCCTACTGCTGAGAAGTCTGAATAATAGTAGCCCATATTTATATGTCATCTTAAGTTTGTAGAGTGTTTTCTTTGCTATAATCTTGTTAGATTGATTGGGTAGATATCATCATCCCCATTTGATTGATGAGAAAACTGGGACTCATATTAGTTAAAATGACTTGTTCAAAGTCATATGGGTAGAAAGTGGTAGAGCTGGCATTCAAAACTATATTGATCTCCAGTGCTCTTTCTACCACCTCACCACACATCTTGAAAAACATGAAACTTGGGGGCATCTGGGTAGCCCAGTGGTTTGAGAGCGAAGTCTAGAGATGGGAGGTCCTGGGTTCAAATGTGGCCTCAGACACTTCCTAACTGTGTGACCCTGGACAAGTCACTCAGTCTTCATTGCCTAGCCCTTACTGCTCCCCTGCATTGGAACCAATATATAGTATTGATTTTAAGATAGACGGTATGAGTTAAAAAAAAAAAAAGAAAGAAAAGCATGTAACTTCTTCAACATTTGCTTCTTACTCTACATACTTCAGTGTCACATTTTATCATCAGGATTAGAAGTAATGAATAATTCTTGGCCCATTTCTGATACTTTCCACTTGTTTCCATTTGGCTATTCCCTGCAGTTTTTTAGCTTCAATCCTTATCATGGCACACACTCAAAGGAGGTGATTGATGTGCACTGCAGGCTACTCAAATGAAACATTTTAGCTTGTCTTTCAAAATCCCAGAATGCCAAGAGAGAGCCAATAGCTCTCTCCAGCTACCTGAGACAGAAAGTTGTGTTCTGTTATAAACAGAACATAAAACCCGCAAGAGCAGAGTTCAGTATCTAAACTTAGAACCTGCTATGTTCAATTCAGGAGCAAAGAAAAAGCTTTTCCTTCTCATTACTGGTTGATAGCCCAGACTTGCAACAAAGACCAGACAAGGAAGAAAGTGCCTTGATCTCTGGGGTCCTGCTAATGCCCCAGAATTTTAAGTTCTTTCAGAAGAGCTCCAAAATGACAGAATTAAGTCCTTCAGAATAAGGATTGTGGTTAAGGCATGTCATATAACCCCAAACACTAAGGGTTTGGCATTAAAAAGCTCTAAAATGGTTTTTAACCTGGGATCCATGAATTTGGATTTTGTTTTTTGTTTTTAAACCTTTAGCTTCCATCTGAGAATTGATACTCTGTATAAGTTCTAAAACAGAAAAGCAGTAAGGGCTAGGTAAATTGAGTTAAGTGAGTTTTGCCCAGGGTCACACATCTAGGAAATGTCTGAGGCCACATTTGAACCCAGGACCTCCCATCTCTAGACTTCGCTCTCAAACCACTGGACCACCTAGCTGCTCCCATGAATTTCATTTTTATATTTTGAATATAATTTGTTACGTTGGTAATACTATGTGTTTTATTATATGAATTTATACATATTATTCTGAGAAGTCTAGGGTCACAAGGCTGTCAAAGGGATACATGACAACCAAAAAAAGTAAGAATTGTTGCTAGGAAAAGCAACAAAAACCCAACAAAAAAAAAACCCAAATGCTAAGCTGTTTTCTTACTGACCCTGAACCAAGGAATTCTGCTTTTGTTTTATGAATGATACCCATGGGACAACAGGCCGATAGTTAGAATTCTATCTCTATAAATCTAAGTTAGGACATTGGTTATCTTTTCTGGTGATCTTATACTTTAGGCTTATACAAGATTATACAGAATAAATTTGCCCCTATATCACTAGATCACAAGCTTCACGAGAGCAGGAACTCTGCCTTTCTTTCAATTCCTGGCCTTTCTTGTATGTAATAAACAATTATTGTTGACTAATACAAGAAATCCTTTTCATTTGGTGCTAGTTTTTTTAAAAAATATTTTTCTTTGTTTCTCTCTGGTACATGAGCAAAAGTGAGTATCAGGAGGGAGACCTGAAATTTCCAGCTTAATGTGAATACTCCCACCCTAGTGAATCCAAGAGTTGGTATATAATTCTATCTGCTATATATAGAATGAAACATAAACTTGGATGCTAGGTGTGGTCTTAGGTGAAATGTTTCCTCATCCTGGATGTGGAATTTAGATTAGGACTTCAGTTTATAAGAACCACTGAATTAAATGTAAAGGCAAATCTTTGTTTTCAATTTTAAAACAGCAGAAAATATTTCAGGAAGGAAAGAAGGAAGGAAGGAAAGAAGGAAGGAAGGAAGGAAGAAAGGAAGGAAGGAAGGAAGGAAGGAAGGAAGGAAGGAAGGAAGGAAGGAAGGAAGGAAGGAAGGAAGGAAGGAAGGAAGGAAGGAAGGAAGGAAGGGAAGGGAGGGAGGGAGGGAGGGAGGGAGGGAGGGAGGGAGGAAGGAAGGAAGGAAGGAAGGAAGGAAGGAAGGAAGGAAGGAAGGAAGGAAGGAAGGAAGGAAGGAAGGAAGGAAGGAAGGAAGGAAGGAAGGGAGGGAGGGAGGGAGGGAGGGAGGGAGGGAGGGAGGGAGGGAGGGAGGGAGGAAGGAAGGAAGGAAGGAAGGAAGGAAGGAAGGAAGGAAGGAAGGAAGGAAGGAAGGAAGGAAGGAAGGAAGGAAGGAAGGAAGGAAGGAAGGAAGGAAGGAAGGAAGGAAGGAAGGAAGGGAGGGAGGGAGGGAGGAAGGAAGGGAAGAGGAAGAGTCTATCATACAATTGGAAATGAAATACTTTTTTAAAGAGAAGCCTGAAAAACTTATTTTTGAGAAGAAAAAGCAAATTCAGTTATTGGCTGGATTGGGATTAACTAAATTAACAATAAAATTGGGATACAAATATTGTCATAATCATTATTCAGTTGTTTCAGACATGTCTGACTCTTTAAGACTCCATCTTTGGTTTTCTTGGAAAAAAATAAAGGAGAAGTTAGCCATTTCCTTCTCTAGCTCATTTTATAGATGAGGAAACTGAGGCAAACAGGGTGAAGAAACAAGGGTATAAATATAGGAGTACTAATATGATCAATGTTGTAAAGAAACTTTAATAAGTAATATTTATGAAATCTTTATTTAATTGTTCAACATGCCTTGTACAGGCAATATATTCTGAAGAAGGTTGTCTCATCTTTATCTTAATCATTGGCTCACACCTTGGAAAATCATACAGAAAACTCATTGGTGCTTTTTTTAAAACTCCAATACCATAAGTTTCACATAAGTCTCACTCCCAATATCTTTAAACAGGAAGTGGCTATAAATAAAAACTCTGGGATTCAGTTATAAATATGTTCCTCCAAACAGAAGAAAAAAAATACTTAGCAGGAGATTTACTATTGTTAAAGCAGTTATCCATCCAAACTCACTTGAGAGGAAGATTTAATGGAAAAGACAACTGCCTGTGTTATCTGAGAAATAAATACAGATGTACCTTGATTTGTGTGGCTGAGGAGCTATGCAAAAAAATAAATGAATGGATGGATAAACAAAGTTATGCATAAAGAGAATTGCTATAAATCAGGGTATTTTAAATGACTACTAAGGCATTCTACTATGCTTGTGACATATATATATATATATGTATATACACATACACATATATAATGTTGTCAAATGAGATAGTATATGTAAAAAACTTTGTAAACTTTAAGAAGTTATAAAAATGCTAATTATGAGGAGGAAGAGGAGGAGGATTATTATTCCAAATCCTTAAACCTCCCATACCTTTAGAACTCCACTAGAATCTTATTCCATCAATTATCCCACCTCTGTTTACACCTTTGATTTTACCCCATCCTTTGGTTCTTTCTTCTCTATTCAGAAATATGCTGTCTCCTCTAAGTGGATGGTGGGGATTATAGAACCTTTTCTCAAGATCTTCCTGAAGTCCTATTACCCACTCACTATTATCCTCTCTCCTTCCCCTTACCACCGTTCTAGTTATAGAATCTATACTTGACTCTCATAATCCCTTGTAACCTGGCTTTTACCTCCTCCTCACTCTATTGAAACAAGCCTCTCAAAACTCACCCAACCCAGTAGGTTTCATCCAGTTCTTATCCTCCTTGGCTTCTCTACACTATCTGACAGGCTAAATAGTCCTGCCTTTGTGAAAATCTCTTCTCCTACAAAACCCACTGTCAAGATGCAAGATGGTAACTTCTTGCAGTAGCTACAGCCCCACCAAAGGTGTTTGCCACCAATGGTCTTGCCATTGTCAAATAGTTCAGCATCAGAAATAGAGCTGGTTTTCACTGGAAATGGCATAAGATGAGGCACTACTATGGTACCTTTCCATTTAACTAAAACTTCCTGTATCATCTCCCCCTTAGAATGCGAGCTTCTTGAAATCTGTCTTTGCTTATCCATTTGAATGCCCAGTGATCAGCATAATGCTCTATATCTGGTGAGTGTTTAATAAATGCTTTGTCATTCACTAACTCCATGACTGTGGATACTCATATTTCTTTTCCTGCCTCTCTGACTACTCTCTTCCCATTCTCCATTGCTAGTTCCCCTTCGTTTTCCCAGCCCTTTAATTTAGGAAGGACTTTTTTTCCCCTTAGTCTATTACTTGCCTATATTCTTGTTCTTGGAATCATATCTATAACTTTAGTTTAGTTTCAATTGTGATATCCAGTAGAACTCATATCTACAACTCCAGCCTCTCTCCTGAGCTCAACTCACAATTCCATTTTCTAGTTAGATATCTGAATTTCAATGACATCTCAAATCTAACATGTAAAAAACCAAATTCATCTACCCTCAAAAAATGGTTCAGCTTACTGATTTTCATATTAATGAAATCATATTTCATATTAATGGCACCAACACCCTTCAAAGGACTCAAGCTTAAAACGTCAGAAACACCTTTGACTCTTCCCTCTGACCACCTCCCAACAAACATCCTTTATGTCACGAAGTCCTATCAATTCCAACTCAATAGTTTCTTTTGCATCTGTCGCCTCATCCAGATTCTCACTATCATACCCTAGGCCAGGGTCCTACTACTTCTCATATGAATGATATATGAATAGTTCTTTCTTTATCCTCTATTCTTTGAGCTCCAATCCAACCTACATATTACTTCCAGACTGAACTCCGAAAAGTATGATTCTGTTCATAACACCACTCTCTCTCATAAATTTTCCATGGCAACCCATTGCTTAAGGAATAAAGTTCTAGCTGTAAGGTTCATGAAGAAAGGAAACCATGTCCTCTCTAAACTTTGTTTCTATCCCTTCTTGAAACTAAGTGTTCTGTACACTAACAGTGGCAATTTTTATTGAACTGAACAACTGACATTCAAGAACCTCCATGATCTGACTCCAAACTACCTTTGTCATCTTGTATTGCACTATGTACCCATCCACATCCACTTTGTTCCATTTAATTTGGACTACTTTCCACTCCTGGAATATGGCTCCACATTTTTCATATCTTCATTCTACTTCAAATGCCATTCCTCCTCGACCATTTCTACCTGTCCAAATCCTTTTCATCAATCAAGTTCTAGTTCAAAAGACCCTTCTACCAAAATAGCTTTTCTAATAGCTTCAGTTAGAAGGAACCTCTCTTCTCTGATTTATACTAGCTTTCTGTATTTCTCTTATGTCTCAACATATTCTTCTCTGTATTATAGTTATATGTGTTTAGGTCTTATTTGTTCTATTGAACTGTAAATTCCCTGGGGATGATGCTCTCATTGTATTTATCTTTGTATTCACCACAGAACCTAGAACAGTGTCTTGCAGGTAGCAGGTCCATCATGGTTTTGTTGAACAAATGAATTTGTGAGGAAAGAAAGCTTAAGATTTAAAGGATAATCATGTTATAACTTTTAGTAATGCAAAAAGTTCTCTTATAAATAATAATGACCAACTTCTGATTTATCTGTTTTATAAACCTATATTTTCAAATTTATATTTACTTACAGCAAAAGCACTCCTGTACAAATGCCACTGTTTGCAACTACTGTTCCATTAGCTTCTGTCTCATATCATCCAGTTTTCTCATTCATTTCTGCCTCACTTTGCCTAACTGGATACTTCTCAGATAACTGTTAGATCCATATGCTTGACTTTTCTTTCCCACATTCTTATGTTTCATTTTACAAATGCCTCAATTCTTCACATGATAGACATAAGTCCATCATTCTATGCCACTAAATGAAGCAGAAGGAACAGAGGCAATGCTGGACATAGATTATACCCCAAAAGTGTGCCAGGTTCTCCATGATGTAGTCTATACATGACTCCTTCAAAAGCTACTTACTCAATTTCATGTCCTACAGATGATGGTGTAATGATTAACACTGCAAAACCCCCTCAAGTAGACTAGCCAAGTCAGTTCCTTATTGGCTAATGAAATCACTTCAGGCTAAGTATCTGCTCAACCATTTTTATGAATGAATTTGCTCCCCCAGAGTACAAAGATGCTAGATAATGTACCCTATCTATTTTCTAATTCACTCAAAGAAGGTTCATTTAATTGACATATTTTATGATGTTTCACCTACAGCTGCAAAAAACTCACAAATTACTTACAGCAATCCAATGATCCTTTTACTCTTGCAACAAAAGAATGCACCTACTATTAGGAACCTGACAATCACAGAGGTGTCATGTACTCACCGTCATCAATTCCAGGACGACCCATGAAGTGAGCCTGGACCCACTTATCATCTTTGCCATACTCATTCTTGGCCATTAAGGTGTAGACACCATTGTTCATGTGAGTAGGATTATCCAGCTGAAGGCAGCCATGGTATTCGGTGTGATTGGTAACATGTATTTTAGTACAGATGTACTTAGACTCATTCAGAATAGCCCCTTGATAGAACCACTGCAGCGTTGGTTTGGGGTTTCCTTTCACAGTGAATGGAATGCACCAGTGGTGGTCTGAGGTTGGAGATTCGAGAAATGTGATAGTTGGTGCAACTAAATTGAAAAAGAGAGAGTTAATAGCACCAGAAAACCCTGGAAATATCCTCCCCCTTTTGTGCTCATGCTGGGGGGATTATTTAATTAATTTTTAGAGTAGAGTATGCAGTTTACCAGCAACTTTGAAAGCCACCAAATTTTTATTGCATCACCATCAAATTTGAATTGGGTTTCCTCAAAGAAGTCATGGAAAGAATCCTTTCTCCTCCACTGCAAACCCATACATTGTCTCCATCAGTCTTCTCCCATCTCCCTCTCAATGGACTAACTAAGCCTTGATAGATCACAAAGGGAATTTAGAACCTGGGAGAGGATTGGCTGACATTTCTTTTAATTTATGACTTATACTCCCCTCAGTGTTACCTGGATTGAGTCAAGATAGCAAGCACCAAAATTCTGAAAGAAATTATTTCTTTGAAGTATCGCCATGAACAGAAGTAGAAAAGATATTACTGGAAATTCTGCATAAATTCTAAAAGAACTGTTTATATTATATATATGCATATATATATACACATACTGAAACACACACAAACACACACACACTCTCTCTTTCTTTTTCTCTAAAAGGAGTGACAGAAACAGCATGGCATTATGGATTATGCACAGTAGACTATAAGATCCTCAACCTCATAGGTTGTTTCTTTTTTGCCTTTGTATCTTCAGAGCCAAGCTAAGTGTCTGCACACAGTAGGTGCTAAATAAATGTTTACAGAATTGAACAGAACACTAGAAAGCACAATGGCATTCAATCATTCAATCACTTAGTTAACAAATGTTTGCTGAGCCTCTACTATGCACAAGGCATTATTCTGGGCACCATGGATATACAAAGATAAACAAAACATGGTTCCATCTCTCATGAGGTTTTGAGAAGATAGGACTATGCAAATAATTACATATGGGAAAAAGTTGTTGCTAATGCTTACTCTGATTTATGAAGTATAATAACTTGATATTTCATACTAGCAAAACACATGATCATTTAAAGCCAGCATGCCATTTGCATAAGTTGTGGATTTGTGTTGGAATCCTAGAGGTAAAATGACAATAATCTTATTTTCTAAATGTCTATATTCATTTCTAGATCCTGGCAAAATGATTATAGGTTATTTCAAGTCTAGGTATAAACTAATTTTCTGTGCTTTAAAAATAAAAAAAAAAAGCATTCTCAAATGACTTTCACAAATCCAAATTTCTTGCCCAGATTTAAAAGTAAAACCCGTAAAGGCTTCAGTGGCTCATCAAGGGTTACACATTAGTGGTAGAGCCCAGGACTGGCATTCAGACCCTTTGACTTCTGGTCCAGTGGTCTTTCCACTCATCATTCTGTCTGCTCCTACTATATCTGTATATACATACACACAGATATCTGTGCATATGTATGTACATATATCCACCTACATACATACATATTTATACACATAAATACATAAATATATAGCCACACACATCAAAAGTCAAAAAGAAGTCATAATAGGAAGTCCAAAGTTTGGTATATGGACTAGACGTTCTCTGAATAGGGGTACTGGAAGGTAGTGTCTACTAGTTCTCATGCTCTTCTTACTCTACCTAAATCCTAAGCCAGGGGTTCTTAACCTAGAATCTTTTGGCCTATGGACAGATTTCAGGAGGTCCATAAACATGTAGGGAAAAACATTTACATCTTTTTTCAATACAATTAATTTCCTTTAAAACTCTATGTGTTTTATTTATTTGTAAACATTATTCTGAGATCTATAGGCTTCACCAGATTTCCAAAGGGTCTTAGAATACCACCCCCCAAAGGCTAAAAACTCCTGCTTAATATCCATGGCAATGGTAGGCACATGGATGATGATAAAGGTTGATTTTTAAAAAAAAGGTCAATTTTACAATCAGGCAAAAACTCTAATCACTAGTATTAACTAAGTACATTGAAATTTTAAACACATAACCCATTAGTCTCATTTTAAGAAAATCCATTGGCAAGAATGTGCCCTTTTAAAATAAATCAATTAAAAACCAATTATTCATTTTCAAAGTAGTTCTTCAGCTTACAGAAAGATTTGCCCTACTGTTCCTTAAAATAATCTTTTCAAATAATCTTTACGAATATTATTCTATTTCAAAAAATAATATAATCTTAATCTTTGGGATTATATCTATTTCATCATGGAGGATTCACTGAGAAAAACAGATTTATGGGTCAGTGCCCAAAGCTGGCTATCAAAACCCACCTTCCACAAAGAAGATTGAGAGCAATGCTTTTACATTTCAGAACTGCTCTTATTTCATGGCAAACCACTTCTACCACCATGCCCAGAGAGTGCTGAATAATTAGCTCAGGTTCCAGGAAATTTGATGAATAGAACTGAAGGTAAAGACTTCTCTTCACATGTTTGTGGATAAGAATGGCTTCATATTCAATTCACTTCAACAAATACTGGTGAGTGCTCCCATAGAGTCAAACAATTAGTTCATTACTAGCTAAGTATGGTAGCAATATTGGTTGTCATTGAACCAAGTCTTGGTTTTTATTATCTAGCATGGAAATGTCAGGTATGGCTAAGTGTCTAAACAAATATAATGATGTTTAACACATATTTACATATGCACATCTGATGGGTATGTATGTGAATGATACATATTCAGGTGGTGCCAAAAACATCATCATTATCCCCCACTAACTCAGAATATGAAATAATTTGAACAAAGTAATTTATCCTAAGTAAACATTTTTTAAACTAGCATAACTTGGGACTTTCTTATTTGTGATACATAATGTAGGACTACTAAAACATTATTTTAAAATTTCTTACCTTATTTTATTAAGATCAGTTATTTCATTCACAAAACATACAATATTGTAATAAAGTTGCAGTACTTTTGAAAAACAATCCATTTTCCTTATTTGGGTAGGACAGAGGTGTGCTAGTTCCCCAAAAATGTATGCATGATACATTTTTAAGCTGAGTTTGCATTATTAATATTTTCTGTATCACTTTCTTAAGTCTAGACAATCAATAAATCAAGCTCTGAGCAAATGGTCACATTAAAAATTTAACAAAAGCCTCTCATGAACCAATTGTAGGTGACTCTGGCACACCCCTGAGACACACCCCTATTCTCTAACCATTCCATTTCCAAATTAAAGGGTGTTTGCTGTACCATAAACACACACACACACACACACACACACATACACAGATATGTCTAAATATTTTCCCAATTCCTTAGATATTAACTTTTTTAGTGACATCACATTTGGAGTTTTGTGGAGGTTTTTTTTAGCAATTTGATTCTCTGGATTCAAATTGTACATTATATCAACAAAATAAGCCAACAGACTAAGAGATATTTACTTAAAGAAAAGAAAAAACAATAGGACAATTCCAAGAAAGTAAGAGAGTCTTAAAGCAGGGAGAAAGAGGAATCAAAAGATACTTTAAAGAGGATTTATCCATGCAAAAGAGAGAGAAAGAGAGAGAGACAGACAGAGAGAGAGAGAGAGACAGAGACAGAGACAGAGACAGAGACAGAGAGAGAGAGACAGAGAGACACAGAGAAGAGAGACAGAGAGACAAAGGGAGGGAGAAAGAGACAGAGAGAGGGAAAGAGGGAGAGAGGGAGAGAATCATTAAAAAGGATTGCACCATATACAGGAAGCCAATAATCTTAGTTATGTACATGCCACACAATTCACAGGTTTTGCTCACATATTAAGCAACATCGCTGATTAATAACCTGAAGGCCAAAACAGTTAAGGGAGTTTGGGCCAAAAGAATCTGTAAAGGAAAGTGTATGCACGTCTATTTACGTACAATGCACCGTGAGGTTGACAGTATCTTGAGCTTCTCCTACAATGTTTTCTGCCACACAAGAGATTTGCTTTCCACTGTCATCAGATGAAATGTTAGTTATCTTTAAGGAGGCCGATGCCTTGTTTGTTTCATTCTACAAATGAATAAACAAAACAAAAAATAAAAATCAATTGTTAGGAAGTCCCAGAGTGAAATGATTTTGTGTCTCCTAACGTTGCAAAAGCAAGGAAAAAAAAAGTCATAACAGTTTCCCTGCCTGTACCTGGCTCCAGGTGTCACATTCCCAGGTGGTTAAGCTAAAACACTCCTTTATTTGACACTTACCTTTCGCCAAGGAAAAAGACCACAAGCAGTTTGACTCACCTGGCTTATGTCGTCACCAAGACCTCACTGTGGATATACAGACTTTGCCATCTATGGGGGTACATAAACTAAAATGCAAATCTGCTTGTATCACACAATCTGCACTGGTATTTCTTGATTAAAAACAGATGGAAAATAAATGTAAGTCAAAAACTCACTTTCCATTTCTATTTGTATTCTGGAAAATATTAAATGATGATCACCAGGTTTAATACTATCTCAAGTAGAAATATCATGTGTCTGAATTATTACACAGCTGAACATAAACCTTACCATATGTTTGGAAACCAGATTACCGACATCCCAGGATACATCAGGAGCTGGATGTCCTGATGTGTTACAAAACAATGTGATGGACTTCCCTTCCTCAACTGTGAGATTGGGCGTGATCAGATTTGCTGATGGCACAACTATAAAATGAGGAGAAAAAAAAACAAACACGTGTGAATAGTGGAACGTTATGGAAAAAGAAAAGCAACAGTAAACACTCCAATGAATTATCCAGCCCTTTGCAACCAATCATTGATACTTATGTTGAAATACAAAAAGGAGTCAAATCCAAGGATGTTACAGATTTAATTTGGATAAAAATTGCTCTGCTATAATTTTTAAATTTCCCCTTTTTGTTATCATCAATTTGACCAATATCAATAAACTAAGAGAACATATGGAAAAAGAGTACTACAACTGAAGTCATGAATCTCCACAACATACACCATTTTCTTTTACATATTTCAAATTTAGCATGGTAGTTTCAGTACTGCCCAGGATATATGTGGTTCATTCTGAATTTCATTTTCCTTCACTATATTTTAAAAATTGATTCTCTTTTGCTTTCTTCTTTTACTTTTTTTTTTTAGAATCAGTGTCCCTATCCTTCCATTGTTGTTTTAAAACTCTCCCCTTTCAAAAAAACCAGGCCTCCATTGGAACAAGTAAGTACAGGCACACACAAAACAACACCACATGTTAAACATATTTGAAAAAAAAAAGTTTTATTCTGCACTAATCATTCCATCATCTCTCTGACCAAGAGGTGGGAAGTATCATTCATCATTGGTCTTCTGGATTCACAGTTGGACATTGTAGGGATCCCAACAGTTTTCCTTTATATGTTGAAGTTGCTGTATAAATTTTTCTCTGGTTTCTGTTCACTTCACTCTGCCTCAGTCCATAAAAGTCCTGTGTTTCTCATAATCTGTCTCTTTCATGATTTCTTACAGTGCAATGATATTTCATTACATTATTCATAATTTGTTCAGCCATTCCCCAACTTCTGTCTGTCATAATTTCTGATTATAGCTTTTGGCAACAAAGCTTTACAAGTGCTTGCAAAGATTATTACAGAATAATATGTTTTGCTTATCCGTGTCTAATATTTCTATTTTTCACAATGCCTAACCCAGGTTCCTAAACACAATATTCACTTATAAAAACCATATTGATGAGTTATATATCTCTTTCCTTCTCCTTTATTCCATACTTTTTCAAGAAAATTAAAATGCCAAGATTTTTTAGCGTACATCTATGGGTACTCAATTTGTCCATCTGAAAAGTGAGAATATTTGCCTCCATGATGCCTACATCTGTTCTATAGTTTTGCTATTCCATGATTCTACAGCTTTAACACAAACCATTTATTTAGATTTCTTTTCTTTTAACAAATACTGGAAAATGGAGTTGGCATCAGGAAGGAATTCCCTTTTTTAAAAATTTTAGTTAATTTAGAATCTTTTTTCCATGGTTACAAGATTCATGTTCTTTTCCTGCCCTCCCCCAGCCCTCCTCTCGTAGTTGATGCACAATTCCTCTGGGATTTACATGTGTCATTGATCAAGACCCTTTTCTATACCACTAATATTTGCACTAATGTGATTATTTACAGTCTATATTCCCAGTCATATCCCCATTGATCCTTGTGGTTGAGCAGTTGTTTTTCTTCTGTGTTTCTACTCCCACAGTTTTTCCTCTGAATGTGGAGTGTTCTTTCTCATAAGTCCCTCTAAATTGTCCTGCGTCATTGCTTTGCTGCTAGTAGAGAAGTCCATTACATTTGATTGTACCACAGTGTATTGGTCTCTGTGTACAATGTTTTCCTGGTTCTGCTTCTTTCACTCTGCATCAATTCCTGGAATTCATTCCAGTTCACATGGAGGAATTCACTTTTTTTTAAATAGCTCCTTGTTAAGAAAAAAAAGGTTAGGATTGGGGAGGAAGTGAGGGTGCCATGAGGCTTCCATAAGGAAGTCCCAGTATCATTCAGGAGCACTGGTGTCAGGAAGAAGGAAGATAGCCAGCATGAGCAACATTATTGAGGCTTGGAGCAAGATAGCAGCAGTGGGAAAAGGTGGCTTAATATCTTAAATTTATGAAGATGATGATTGTTCTTGTCCTCAGGGAAATAGAAATAGTTTTGAGGAAAAGGGTGAATAAAATAGGAGACAATAGGGAGATGAAGATTCAGAGACTGAAAAACCTGAGGCTGATGACCTAAAGGAGTTTTCATAACTAGAAAAGAGAAAGCCTCAGGAGTTGGTTGACTCCTTCTCTGAGAGAGTCAGGAACATGTCTCATGATGACATTGAAATTCCCCCTGAACTCCATGGCAGATGCTCAAGTCTTCTCCAGGACAAAACACAAAAACTATATGAGCAGAAGATAAAGGAAGGGATGGAATTGAATTACATTTTTCAGAGGAAGAAGGCATTTTGGAATCCCAGCATTTATGAGAAGCTTATCCAATGTTTCAATTGAAATGCTTCACAGCAATTATCCCAGAGAAATGTTTGACCCCCATGGATGATGATCTGAAGATGCCAACTATGGAAAAAACCCCAAAAAGGAAAGAACAAAAACTGAGTTTGTGATAGGCACCAAGAAGGGTGCCACAACCAATACCACATAACCACCGCAGCCAGCACCACAGCTACAGTTCTTCAGAAGAGAAAGGTTAAGTGGAATTCTATTATCTCAATGACATAAAAAAGCCCATTCTACCATCCTTACCTATGCAACTATCCCTGCCAGCTAGTGCTAGTGGCTCCAAAATGACACCTCAGTTGTACATGCCATTGTGTAAAAAGGCCAAGCAAGGATAGAGCTGGTAAAAGGTTGGACATAACTGCCTGTTGAGGAACAGGAAATGCTACCTCAGGACATTGCCAAGACTATTACCCCAAGGTATGGAATGCCCCCCTTGGACATGGTTTCCCATGACACACTCACTAGACTAAGGCTTTCCGAAGAGCTTCCTATCATCAAGGGACTGGGTTCTGCCTTTCCATCCCTAACAAAACATTCTCTTTTGAGACCTAGTAAGAAAATATTTTGCCCAGTCATCCAGAAAGGCTCTTACTGGCTATTGGGTAGTACAGACTGCTTGCAGCCATGTTAATTTGGCATCCATTGCTCTATTAAAAGTGCTATACCAATATCTTTTTTAACTAATTAATGTATTTATTTTCAAATATTTTTCCATGTTTATGTGATTCATTTTCTTTCCCTCCCCTCTTCCATCCCTCCTACCAGAGACGACACACAATTCCACTGGGTTGTACAAATTGTACCAATACTTTTCTTAAAAGCCTTCTACATCTGAAGAGTCTCCAAATCTGGTATGATTAGATATTATTCACACTGAATAAGCTTTTACTTTCAAGATACCTTTCAGAAATATTAACCATTTTTTCTTTTGTATTTCCACGTCAGATTGTACTAAAAGAAAAAGATTTGTTATGATGTATATCCAATCCAATCCAATGAGAATTTAATAAACATTTTTTTATGAAAAAGTCATTGGGGCTACTATGATAAAATAGCTCTTAGCTGCAAGAGGCTTACATTCTATTTGGTAGATAAATATATCATTATATACATGATAATCTGAAGAGGAGGGAGAGAGCTCTAACAAATAGGGTAATTGGAAATGGATTCCCATAGGTAGCACATGAGCTGAGCCTTAAAGGAAACTAGAAAATATTTGTTCTGAAGGAGAGTTACTTAGATGGTGGGGGAAGGAGCTATCTGTGACATAACTAAGGTGGGTAATGGAACGCCAAATTCAAAGAATATCAAGAAACCCAGGTTGCCTAGAAAAGAGGGTGCACGAAAGAGCTATTTTCCTTAAGTTTGGAAAGATATACTAGAGTCAGATTATGAAGGGATTTAAAAGCCCACTGAGAATCTTTGCATTTTACCTTACAGGCAAAAGGGAGGTTCTCAAATGGAGAAATGATACTACAGTCAGGCTTGTGCTTGAGGGAGATTATTTTAGCAGTTCTGAGGAGGGCAGTTTGGAAAGGAAAGACTGAAAGCTAGCTGTCCAATTAGGTGATTTTTGGAGTAGCTTAGGCAATATGTTATAAGGACCTGAGCTAAGCTAGTGGTTATGTGAGTACTGAGAAGGGATCACATGTGAGGAATGTCTAAAAGATAACTTGGTTAAGCTGTTTGAATTAGGATATATTGTTGTATTAATATTTTTGTGTTTGGTTTCTACATTTAATTCTCTTAAATGGTCATTATTAAAGGAAATTATAATCATGATAGAATAAATTATAAGGAATAACCCCAATTATTAATTGAATAATTGTATATGAGAATCAGTAATCAATAATTGTATTGTGAATAAAAATCACAAAGACAATCCTTTGAAATGCCCCAGCAAGATATCCTTGCCAAGGGGAGATTTGTGCATGTATCCAGCAACCTGATTGGTGTCCAGATAATATCTCCGTTGGCTTTGAAACCACATGGATGACCTTGGTTTTTATCACATATGGAATTGATCATTACTTTATAGAGTATACCTTCTTTAAAAAAACAAAACTTTTCTGATCATCCCCTCTGAAAAGAGGTATTCAGAAGACCACCTCCCTGTTCAGGAGGAGGCAGGGTCTGTGTGATTTGACTCAATATCCCGGTGACACATAAGCACTGGGCCTTTGGGAGAGCTAGGACCCTGACATTTTGTAATTTGCCACTTTATACTGTAAATGTCATTATAGTTTAGATAATTACTTCCCAGTATTTTTTTTTCATTCTTACAGGTGGAATAGAAGTAAACATATGATCTGGCAACCTAGTTAGAATATGTGGAGTAAAGGACAGTGAGGGGCCAAGGACACCACCATGGCTATACATCTGGGAACCTGGAAGAATGGTGGTGCCTTTATCAGGTATATAGCAGAATCCATGGAAAATGCTGGGATTCTTCATGAAAAGGAATAAAGGAAAAAAAGAGAGTCCAGGGCAAAATTCTAAGGAAATGCTATGGTTCAGAGGTAAAAACTGGGCAGCGGTCCTACAAGAAGGAAGAGAACTAGGAAACTGAATTGTCACAAAAACTTCAGGGAAGACATTATTTCAGAAGATCAGGAATGTCAAATTCTAAAGACAGATCAAAGGGAATAAGGACAAATATTTCAAGGAAAAGACCTAATGGAACATATCCCATCCAGCACCTAGAAGGAGGGAGCCTTACCTAAGCCTCAGCCTAACTGCCTATTCTCCCTTCTCTTTGGTGCCTCTTGGCCAAGGTGGGACCCTCCATTACCATCCCTATGGGAAGGAACAGAAAGTCTCTACTTGGGCCCACTGGCCATTCCTAACCCTAGCAAACCAGGCACAGCTATTCCCATTGCTTGATAGCAGGAAATCACTAGCCATAAGGCTTCAGATAGGAAGAACCCCTAGGCATTTCCATTCATCAGGTCACAGGGTCCTCAGCTTGGTCAATGCATCCTAAAGTGCCAGGAGCCTTGAAATCTGCCCTTAGCTATACCCTTGGAACCTCCATACTCCTTAGAGCAAAACTTCATACTATGTTGTCTCCCTCAATTAGTTTGTGAGATCCCTGAGAGCAAGGACTAGTCACTAGTCTGTTTGTATTTCAAGAATTTAGCCTAGACTTGGCACATACTAAGCACCAAATGAATGATTTCCCCAATCATAGTTTTCTTTGTTGATCCATTCATTTCTATGATGAACAAAGCTGCATTAGCACCCAAAAGGTAAGTTATTTTAAGGGTGTTTGTACCCCAAATGAAGAAGTTCATTTGCAAAAGAAAGCCAGCTATTTTCTGCAATTGCAGAAAATGAAATCAACATTCACTTTGTACCTTTCAAACCTTGCTTTTCTTTTTTAATAACACTATTCACTCTAGTAAGCTAGTATAAACAGATCATTCTATGAACAGTTTGGGTTCCATATTATTCAAAATTACAAAGAGTTAGAGGTTATTGAAATGAAAGTTAAGTCAAAACAAACGTAATCGTATACCAAGTCATAGCAGCCAAGTAAACTACAACTTGAGTACAGAATAAAAACAATTTTGAAATGGATTCATTTAGGCTGACAAGTCTCACAATTACTATGATATAACAGTTAAGGAAGGCATGAACCAGAGGCTAGAAAAAACAATACAGAGCAAAGGACAATTGATTTATCATCACTAACATAACACATGACTTTATATGAGCCTTCACTTTCACATTCTTCACACCTTCACATACAGAAGCTTAGCCTTCTGTAAAGTAGCCTATTGGCAATATCTGAAAGGATGGTGGTCCAACCATCATACTCCAATACTCAAAAAGGTTACTTCTAAGCATTCCCTCTAAGCATGCACATTCCCACCTGTCGTGTGTGCTTTCCCATAATTCCCCCATAGGGATCCAGCCAAAGTTCTAGATTTCCCTGAATTTTCTTCACAGTAGATGAATGACAATGGAATTGTCCAGGCAGCTTTAGTGGCCTCGGGGACACTAATATCAGAAGTTCAGAAGACCAGAATTCAAATTGGAATACTATGTGACCTTGGACAAGGCATTTCACTTGTCTGCTTCAATTTATTCAACTGGGGATAGTAATAACACCTGCCTCCCAAGATTGTTGTGAGGCTCAAATGAGGTAACATTTGTAAAGTACTTAGCACAGTGCCTGGCACTTAGTAGATGCTTTAATAAATGCTTGTTTACTTCCTATCCAGCAGTTATCCCCCACTCTCCTTATGTGACCAGCTCTTTTGTTTTCTTCCAGTCACATATTTATTTAATATTATCCTTTATGAAGCAGTTTTCCTAGATAATTCCTCATCTCTAAGATATTTTAGGTTGTTTACACTATGCCTGAGCAATAATTATTTATCATTTAAGTAGCCTTCCAAGAGACTCTGGGCTATATATTATCATCGATTGGCAACAGTTCTAAACTCAGTAGGCTATGCCTGCAGTAGAGTTTCTTCTGATTAGATACAGTGAATTTTCCTGGAGTTCTTCCTTCTATGGAGAATACAGGAAACTGTGCTAGATTAAGATATATTTTAGTGGGTACCATGACACCATCCTGGGTTCTGGGACACAGTAGAACATATTCTAGCATGAATGGGTCTCTTATTAACATATAGGTTCCAAAGCAAGAATTAGAAAATGTCCATAGCGGTCTACTGCTTATAGAGTGAACAATTCACTTATTTTCAGCAGAATGGGATCTAACTGCCTGAAAACAATATGGTAAACCCAGGGAGAAAAGGATCATAAACACAACATCCTTTCTAAAGAATGCCAAAGCATAAACTTTAGTTTTATCTTCAAATTTGAGCTTATCCTTTTAAAAGCCCTAGGCAAGATTTGTTTTTCCTTTCTAAGCTAAGTCTCAAGCTTGCCATAGCAAGGGTATGGCATGCCCACAGTCTAGGAATTTGTTTTCTTTCTCTGCAGCTTCCTTTGGTGGGAGGAGGGGTAGGGAGAGAGGAAATGGGAAGGGGCCAGGAGAATCTTTGAGCTTGTTTGTTTTATTTTTAATCATGACAAAATTGTACCATCCTGCCCTTACAGTTTCCAAAGGAAACTTGATGCAAAGTTGGCAAAGCCTGAATTTTTTAAATGAAAAGTTCCACAAATGAGTAAGCATCTGACTCACCCTAGTTCTTCAACATTAATGTGCTGGCTTAAGATTCAGTAATGAAAAAAAATCTGTACTTGAAATATCACTCTAAGTTTAATTAGTTCAATAAAAATGAATTGAGAGGCATTAATAAGAAAAGGCAAGACGAATCATTTGCCAGGCACCACTTCCTTGCCTAATAAGATTTGAAATTGGCACAAGTACACGATAAAAGCCCAAGTAGTAGTTCTGGAGCTTTCTGCTCTGCCGTAACATGATCCCAACAATAAGCATCATGGAAGATGACTTTTGTAGTCCATAAAATTTTAGTTTTTGAGAGAAGAGTAAATTAATCTTACAAATAGGTGCTTTTGTGTTTTCTTTCTCATGCTCTGGATTTTCCTGATACCTTATGCTATCTTTTAAGACTTCATCCCATCCAACAAGTATTTACTAAGAACCTACTAAGGGCAAGATACTATATATACTGGGTGAGACTGAAGAATAATTTACATTTACTTGATATTTGACAGTCTACAAAGTGTGTTTCCTCAAGGCAACTCTTAGACCTAAGCAGGGCAGATATTATTATCCCCAACTGTAGAGATAACTTGAGGGTCAGTGATTTGGCCCATGTCATAGAACTCCTGGGTAAAAGTCAGAGCTCAAACCTGATCTGTCTCCAAATCCAGTGTCCTTTCCATTATACTTCACTGCTCACCCTGGTTCTAATACAATACAATACACATATGCAATAATCCATATCCAAACATAGTAAAATGCCATTATTTATCATCCCATTATCAATTCATTATCATAATCTTCATCTGTAAAATGAGAAGAGTTGAGGTAGATAGCTAACAGTCTACTTTTACTATTTATGAAGTATAATCAGAGATAATGTCCTAGAGTGGACAGAGAACCAGTCTCAGGGCCCAGAAGACTTGGGTTCAAAATCTGCTTCTGACACATACTAGCTGTGTGACTGGGGAAAGCTACTCTTTCTATTTTTCCCAGAGTCCCTTCGTCTGGAAAATAATGCAGTTTATCTCAATGACTGCTAAAAGTCTCTTACAATTTGTTAACGGATAAATATCATTCCCAACCACCTTTATAAGAATTGGCTTGATGTTAAAGTCAGTCTATGAAGTTTTGAACTAAATGAATTGAATAGAAGAGAAGAGAAAATATAAAGAAGAAAGGATTCTTTAGAAGAAGAATTCATATCTTGCCTGTAAGAGTGGTAGGCAGACAGGGATTTTTCAAAGTCAGGAAGTCAACAACTTAAATCAAGTTCCTGACAATATGCTCTCTTAGGTGAACTTGGACAAATCACTGAAATTATTAGTGCTCTAACCAGTGGTATAACATTCAAATAGAATCAGATCTCTGCATGTGGCATATTGACTTAGAAAACGACAAATTAACATTATCTATGTTGTGTTGTATTTTTGTCTTGTTACACATTTCTCAATTACATTTTCATCAGATTAAAACTACACCCAGGAATTTTGTAGCCCATGACATCTCTCCTCTAGGCAACCTCTTTGACTGTTTCATGAAAGGTGGCAACCTCCATTGCTAGGGGGAATTTCCTCATTATGGAGTCCCCTATGCTAGTAAAATAACAGGTCCACTCACTACTCTTTTTTATTCTGTTCTGAACCCATGATCAGAGAGATAGATAACAAAAGTTAATAGAACATGCATTGCTGGTATCAGTTTCAGCACTAAAATTGGGCTTCTCAACTAGAAATCTACTTGCCCCTGCTTGCCATAACATTCCTACAAGTGCTTAACAGCAGAATGTTCTTAAAAGACACAATAGCTGTAGTACTGCATCCTGAGTAGGAAGCATTCCAGGGAATTTTGCTAGGATCACACTTAACAGGACTCTGGAGAAAGGTTTTTTGAAAAAGCTTTCCCCACCTAGAAAAAGGTAATGACCATAGCCAGGGAATAGGGGGACTGTCAGTGTACCCTAAAAGTGGAAAGTCTGCTGGGATGAAAATATTCAGGCCCTAGGCATTTGCAAAAGTGAGGTGAAAAGAAATACCCCAAATTTACACTCATCATCCAGAAAAGCTTATATGCCCAAGGTTTTGTCTAATGTGCCAGGGTTGATATTTGCAAAGTGTTTATTAGCACATTCCTTGACACATAGTAGGCACCTTTCTTGCAAGTTATGGTCCTAAAGCATTGAGAATTTAAATGATCTGTCCAAGATCAAATAGCCATTCTTTGTGAGAGGCCTGATTTGAATGTATTATATATGTAAATATGTACTCTATTTTAATATTTTCTCTTTTAATTATTTTTTTTTAATTCTTTGGAATAAGTGATAAGGAGAACAATGGAAAAATGCAGGATGAAAAACAAAAAGAATCAATAAAAATTATCTTTTAAAAAAGGAGGGAGAGCACTTCTGCTTCTTCTGATCCTTTATATCAACTTAAGAAGAAAGCAATTCATTCCCCAAAAAGACTAGAACTAAGGTAAAGGGTAATTAAGCAGTCCCAGAAGTGGGTAGACAAGACATCTATTCCATTCAGTTTCTCAGAGTATGACTTTATTATTTTGTTCGAAGTGAAATGTGGTGTCATATGTAAACATTTTAAAAAGGTAGAGTATAAATTATTTTTTCTAATTTTATCTGTTTGTTACATTAAAATTCCCAGGAAACTCCCTTTTCCCCCTCCCCTCACTAAAGAAAGCATCATTTGATAATATAACTATTTTTAGACATTTATTTTGGACTTATATCATTCTGTTCCCCTTCACCTTTTAATTATTTGAGAGAAGGTTCCAATTTTCTATTATTTGTAGGGTTTTTTAAACCAATATGAAAGCTGGGATCCAAACAGTCCATATTGTTTTGGTTATCAATATAGTAAATTAATTCTTCCCCCTAGTATTTAATATCAAGAGAGGCAGTATTGCATGGTGGATAGAGGTCTGGTCTTGAAACCAGGAAGACCTAAGCTCAAGTCACCCCTTTGACTGGCTGTATGGCCCTGGGCAAACATTTTATACTCTTATATCTCAAAGAAGGTGCCAATCTGCATTAGAAGAAGGGACTTCCTCATCAGAGAATTCCCTAAAGCAATGAAATCACAAGGATTTCTATCTGCATTTAATACCAAGTCCAAGTTACATTTATTTTTCAATTTGTTGGAACAGTGATAGGCATTGTTCCCTCTGGGTTGGCTCCTCGTTCCATTTGAGGGAAATTATCAAGAGAAGTTTTGTGTCTCTTGGATAATGCCTTTACTTTATAATTTTTTTAATAATTTATACAATGCTATATATGTCTCATCTCTTGACTCCTTAATGTTGGAGCTGTTGTAAAGAACTTAAACTAATAAACATTTGGATCTTTTGCTTCATTCTTCTTAAAATACAGCATTAAAAAGCCATAACCTCTTTAACTCTGTTATGACTTCTCAATATCTCCTCCAATTTATTTACCTGCAGAAAAGAACTCTATCACTATGGTCCTTCCCATTGCCAGGAATTAAGCTGGAATGTGTTTGATCTATTTAGAATTGGCTGATGAACACTTGGCTACATAAAGTATTGGCTAAGTGTTTCCTGGACTAAGAAAAAAAAAGCAAACAGCCTTTCTGGTTCTATTTGTTAGCTTTTATGGAGCCTTCTTAGCTTATGTGACTAGTTTGATGACAAAAACAAAAACAAAAACAAAAACAAAAACCAGCCAAGTAACTTCTGAAGTAGAAAATTAGAATATGAGTGAGTTGACTAAAAATAAAGTACTTTATTTGGCATGTGGTCAGCAAAAGCAAAATATAGCAGTTATATCTATGCTCCTGAACTGTCTTCTTTTGCTTAAAGTTCAGACTATGGTTTCTGTCACACATTTAAAATAATCTGAAGTTTTCTTTGGGAGGAACCTTATTTTTTTGTCTGCTATAGCCATGACCTCTGAGTATCCACCAAGTTATCCTCAGCCTAAAGTCTAAGAAAGCAACAACATTATTTATACCAACGAGACTTCCACCCAAAAGATTCATCAAAATCATGTTTCTCATTAGTCTGCTATAAATACAAACAGAGTTGAAGTGCCATAGCCCCATTTCCTTGGTACCAGACAAAACAATGACATCTTTTTATGAATGTGCTAAAGAGAAAGTTAAGAGGCAGCATGATACAGGGTAGTGGTTCTCAGGACCCTTTCCGAGAACAGACAAGGGCAAAACTATTTTCAAAATATGACTAACATTTTAATTCTTTATACATTAAATGTTGGTAATATAACTTACACGTTAATAGGAGTCAATAATTTGAAGAGTATAAAAGGATTCTGAGACTAAAAATATGAGACCCACTGCAGAGGGAATAGAAGTCACAGATTCAGGATGATCTGAGTTCAAGTCCCAGAGAAGGGGGAATCAAGTTATCAGGTTGTACTGTACAGCGATAAAAGAGTAAAAATTAAACTTTAAGTTTGAAAAATGCATCTAATCCAATTAGAATCTGTCTCTTTGTTTAAAAACCTATGAATAGACTTCTGCTATCATATGCATATGCATGTGTGTAACAGCCTATAGAGGCTCAATCCCTAAATACTATAAAGCTTAAGCAATGTAATATACGTAATGAGGCTAAACTGAATTGATAGCTGACTTTTCTCATAGGGATGCTTGTTGTTTAAAATATAACTGCTGATGTTGTACCCACCCACTGAATTACATCCTTCTAATCACTATGGGGCTATTGTAACATAGAGTATATTCAACTGAGTGTAAAAATGATTTTGTCATAAAGGTTGCCTTCATGCCAGAATAGTTCCTCCATGTGGAAGATTAATGGCTTTCTTAAATATATTTGTAAACTTCACTTCAGATGAGATCACCTTGTACATTATGCTGCCCAAGGAAGACTTCCTCTAGGTGGGAGTCAGGAAGAAAGGAAGGAAGGAAGGAAGGAAGGAAGGAAGGAAGGAAGGAAGGAAGGAAGGAAGGAAGGAAGGAAGGAAGGAAGGAAGGAAGGAAGGAAGGAAGGAAGAAAGGAAGGAAGGAAGGAAGGAAGGAAGGAAGGAAGGAAGGAAGGAAGGAAGGAAGGAAGGAAGGAAGGAAGGAAGGAAGGAAGGAAGGAAGGAAGGAAGGAAGGAAGGAAGGAAGGAAGGAAGGAAGGAAAGGAGAGAGGGAGAAAGGAAAGGACTAAAGGACTAAGGGAGGAAGAATGGAAGGAAGGAAGGAAGGAAGGAAGGAAGGAAGGAAGGAAGGAAGGAAGAGAGGGAGGGAAGGAGGGAGGGAGGGAGGAAGGAAAATAGGGAGGGAGGAAGGAAAGGAGGAAGGAAGGAACGAAGGAAGGAAGGAAGGAAGGAAGGAAGGAAGGAAGGAAGGAAGGAAGGAAGGAAGGAAGGAAGGAAGGAAGGAAGGAAGGAAGGAAGGAAGGAAGGAAGGAAAGGAGAGAGGGAGAAAGGAAAGGACTAAGGGAGGAAGAATGGAAGGAAGGAAGGAAGGAGGGAAGGAAGGAAGGAAGGAAGAAAGGAAGGAAGGAAGGAAGGAAGGGAAGGGAGGAAGAGAGGGAGGGAAGGAGGGAGGGAGGGAGGAAGGAAAATAGGGAGGGAGGAAGGAAAGGAGGAAGGAAGGAAGGAAGGAAGGAAGGAAGGAAGGAAGGAAGGAAGGAAGGAAGGAAGGAAGGAAGGAAGGAAGGAAGGAAGGAAGGAAGGAAGGAAGGAAAGAAGGAAGGAAGGAAGGAAGGACGGAAGGAAGGAAGGAAGGAAGGAAGGAAGGAAGGAAGGAAGGAAGGAAGGAAGGAAGGAAGGAAGGAAGGAAGGAAGGAAGGGAGGAAGGAAGGAAGGAAGGAAGGAAGGGAGGAACCAAGCATTACTAAGTGCCTATTATACATCAGGCATTGAAGCTAAAAACTTTACAAATATTATTTCTTGTAATTCTCACAACAATTCTGGGAGGTTATGATACACATTTTACAACTGAGAAAACTCTGATAGACAAAGATTAAATGATGGCCCAAGGTCACTCAGCAAGCTATAAGTGTCAAAGGCCTCATTTGAACTCAGGTCTTCCTGACTCCAGGCACACACTGCTCCACCTAGCCATCTCTAAAAAAGTGAAAGTATAAAGAAAATGAAGCATTGTGTTTTGATATGAAGATTTACTCCTGATACATAATTAAATGAAATCCTGTGTGAGCCATTTCACAAATACACTATCTAATAGACATCTCCATTAAACAAAGTAGAAGAAACAGTAAAGAACTACTCTGTTCCAGTATGGATTTATAATTATTTATTCCCTCACTGCAGTCTTAGGGATAGGGGAAATTTTTTTTTTCACTCTTTAAGGAAAAGAAAAAAAAAACTTGTTTAATTAAGTCCTTGAACAATCATCATTCATCACTTTCCATTATTTCAATTGACACTGAAATTTTATAGTAAAATGTTTTGTTGCTATATGATTAATAAAGTTTTTTAAGGTTCACAAGTGCCTTGTAGGGAAACACACGACAACATGTTTCTCTACAGGGATACATTTACAGCAATTCTCTGTGGGAGGTGGATATTTTAAAGTAGCCTAGGTGTTTTTGACTGCTACTAATGGGAATGGCACAGCTTAACTCTCCCCTTGGGCTCTAAAGGGCATTTAAAAATTGATATAAGAAACTTGTAATAACCTAGCAAAATTTGAGGATGACAAATATAGAAAGCTAGCTAGCATGTAAGGGGGTAAAGATAAATTCCTGAATAATTCAAGGAAAAGAACATGACTGTTTGATTCAGAATCCCTGATTTCCTTCAAGACTCAGCTCAAGTGCCACCTTCTACATGAAGCCTTTCCTAATCCTGTCAACTGCCAATGCCTTTGCTCCCCAAAATACTGTTTATGGGCCAGTAGGTAACACAGTGAAAAGAGCAACATATCTGGTGGGCAGAGAGGATGGTCAGGAAGACTAGAGTTCAAATCTAGTCTCAGACTCTTACTATCTGTGTGACCTGAGCAAGTTATTTAACCTCAGTTTCCTCATCTGTGAAATGGCAATAATAGCAGTACTTGTTCCAAGGTTGTTGTGAGGATCAAATGAAATAATAGTCCTCCATTAGATTACTGGCTCTTTGAGAGCAATGATTACTTTAATTTTCATCTGCTCAGTGCCTAGAACATATTAAAAACTTAATAAATGCTTATTGATTATTTGACTAATTACATATTTCAAGGATCTGTGATTATAACCTCTCTACAACTTTAGTAGGTGGTTCTCCTGAATTTCTGTGTCCCCTAAATTTATTATCTGGTGGTCAATCTTCTAGGAATAGGCCTTTTCAGACTTGGTTAGATTGTCCTCAGAGGCAGCAGATTACCACCAGGACCATACTTGAAACCTTTATTGATTCACAGAATTTGTCATAGGTTGTTTTCTATTATTATACAATTCACACAATGATACAGAGTCACAGTTACAAAGTGGAGAGGCAGCGGAAGAGACTTAGTGGGTCCTTATTAGAGGAAGGTATTTATACTTAACTAATATCATTAAATTATTCAGCCCAAACTAGACTCATCAGATCATAGATTTAGTGTCAGAAAGAACAATCGCAAAGTATGTCTGGTCTGACCTCTATCCAGATCACAAATTCTGGCTACTAGATTTCTGGGGAATGAAAACTAAGTACCTTGTGGGACAAAACAATGTCAAATTTTGCAATAGTTCTAGTTATTAGGATGTTTTTATGTTGAACTCCTTCATGTAACATCCACTTACTGGGACAGGGTCTGCCCTTCAAGGTCACATGATTATCTCAATAGATGTAGAAAAAGCCTTTGACAAAATACAACACGCATTCTTATTGAAAACACTAGAAAGCACAGGAATAGGAGGTCCTTTCCTAAAAATAATAAACAGTATATATCTAAAACCATCAGTTAATATCATCTGCAATCGGGATAAACTAGATGCATTCCCAATAAGATCAGTAGTGAAATAAGGATGCCCATTATCATCTCTATTATTTAACATTGTACTAGAAACACCAGCAGTAGCAATTAGAGAAGAAAAAGAAATTGATGGTATTAAAATAGGCAAGGAGGAGACCAAGTTATCTTCTTTGCAGATGACATAATGGTCTACTTAAAGAATCCTAGAGAATCAACCAAAAAGTTATTTGAAATAATCAACAACTTTAGCAAAGTTGCAGGATACAAAATAAACCCACATAAGTCATTAGCATTTCTATATATCTCTAACACAGCTCAGCAGCAAGAATTGGAAAGAGAAATTCCATTTAAAATCACCCTAGATAAAATAAAATACTTAGGAATCTATCTGCCAAGACAAACACAGGAACTGTATGAACACAACTATAAAACACTCTCCACACAATTAAAACTAGATCTAAACAACTGGAAAAACATTGATTGCTCAAGGATGGGATGACTTAACATAATAAAAATTAAAATCCTACCCAAATTAATTTACTTATTTAGTGCCATACCCATTGAACTACCAAAAAGCTTTTTTACTGAATTAGGAAAAAAATATAACAAAGTTCATTTGGAAGAACAAAAGATCAAGGATATCCAGGGAAATCATGAAAAAAAAATGTGAAGGAAGGAGGCCTTGCAGTCCCAGATCTCAAACTATACTATGAAGCAGTGGTCATCAAAACAATTTGGTACTGGCTAAGAGACAGAAAGGAGGATCAGTGGAATAGACTTGGGGTAAATGACCTCAGCAAGACAGTCTATGATAAGCCCAAAGATTCCAGTTTTGGGGACCAAAACCCACTATTTGATAAAAAAAAAAACTGCTGGGAAAATTGGAAAACAGTATAGGAGAGATTAGGTTTGGATCAACATCTCACATCCTACACCAAGATAAACTCAGAATGGGTGAATAACATGAATATAAAAAAGGAAACTATAAGCAAATTAGGTGAACACAGTATAGTAAACATGTCAGATCTTGGGGAAAGGAAAGACTTTAAAACCAAGAAAGAGCTAGAAAAAAATCACAAAATGTAAAATAAATAATTGATTACATCAAATTAAAAAGTTTTTGTACAAACAAAACCAATGCAACCAAAATTAAAAGGGAAGCAACAAATTGAGAAACAGTCTTCATAATCAAAACATCTGACAAAGGTCTAATTACTCAAATTTATAAAGAGCTAAACCAATTGTACAAAAAATCAAGCCATTCTCCAATAGATAAATGGACAAGGGACATGAATAGGCAATTTTCAGTTAAAGAAATCAAAACTATTAATAAGTACATGAAAAAGTGTTCTAAATCTCTTATAATCAGAGAGATGCAAATCAAAACAACTCTGAGGTATCACCTCACACCTAGCAGATTGGCTAACATAACAGCAAAGGAAAGTAATGAATGCTGGAGGGGATGTGGCAAAGTAGGGACATTAATGCATTGCTGGTGGAGTTGTGAATTGATCCAACCATTCTGGAGGGTAATTTGGAACTATGCCCAAAGGGCGATAAAAGACTGTCTGCCCTTTGATCCACTGCTGGGTTTGTACCCCAAAGAGATATTAAGGAAAAAGACTTGTACAAGAATATTCATAGCTGCGCTCTTTGTGGTGGCAAAAAATTGGAAAATATGGGGATGCCCATCAATTGGGGAATGGCTGAACAAATTGTGGTATATGTTGGTGATGGAATACTATTGTGCTAAAAGGAATAATAAAGTGGAGGAATTCCATGGAGACTGGAACAACCTCCGGGAATTGATGCAGAGTGAGAGGGGCAGAACCAGGAAAACATTGTATACAGAGACTGATACACTGTGGTACAAGGGAATGTAATGGACTTCTCCATTAGAGGCAATGTAGTGATCCAGAACAACTCAGAGGGATCTACAAGAACAAACACCATCCACATTCAGAGGAAAAACTGTGGGAGTAGAAACGCAGAAGAAAAACAACGGCTTGAATACATGGGTCAAGGGGATATGGCTGGGGATATAGACTCTAAATGAACATCCTAATGCAAACACCAACAACATGGAAATAGATTCTGATCAAAGTCACATGTAATACTCAATGAAATTGTGCCATCGGCTACAGTAGAGGGGAGGAAGGAGAGGGAGGGAAATAATATGATTCTTACAACCAAAGAATAATGTTCTAAATTGACTAAATAAATTAATTAATAAAAAAAAGGAGATATGCTACACTAAATACATTATTCCAGTTGTGATCTGATAGGGACTGAATAAAACAGAACTACTACTGCCATAACTCTGGATAGTATAATTCTATTAATCAAATCCAAGAAGGAAGTAGTTCATTTAGGAGTTATAGCACACCAATGGCTCTTATTTAGCTTATAATCCAATGGAAATCCTATGTCATTTACACAAGACTTTTTAAAAAAAATTTTTAAACCCTTACCTTCTGTCTTGGAATGAATACTGTGTATTAGTTCCAAGGCAGAAGAGTGATAAGGGTTAGACGATGGGGGTCAAGTGACTTACCCAGGGTAGCATAGCTGGGAAGTGTCTGAGGCCAAATTTGAACCTAGGACCCCGTCTTTAGGCCTGGCTTTCAATCCACTGAGCTACTCAGTTGCCCCCTATACAAGACTTTTAGACTATCTCCACCCCATCCTAATATTGCAAATCTGATTATTTGAAGCCAAGTACAAGACTCTATGTTTATCTCAATTCAGTTTCGCCTTGCTTTTTTCAGTTTACTATTCATCCTGCTTAGATCTTTTAAAACTTCAATTTTGTAACTATATAGATTTTCCTATCAACATAATATCATCTCTAAAGGTGACATCTTGAACAAATTAGAGGATCAAGTACGAAATTACCTTTTAGATATATGAATAGAAGAAGAATTCATGATCAAACAAGGAATAGAAAGGCTCCCAGAATATAAAACAGACAATTTTGTTAACATAATATTAATAAGGGTTTTGAATAAACAAAATCCATGTAGCAAAAATTAGAAGGGAAGCAGGTAATGGAAAAAATCTTTGTAGCAAGTTTCACTAATAAAGGTATAATTTCCAAGACATATAATCATCCACATCTATAAGAATTAAGCCAATCTTCAATTGATAAAGGATCAAAGAATAGGAACTGGAAGTTTTCAGAGAAAGTAATCTAACTTTCATTGAAAGTTATAAAAAATGTGCCAATTCACTAATAATTAGAAAAATGTAAATTGAAGTAACTTTTACTTCCTTCCTTATTCCCATTGTTTTGGCAATGTTCATAAAAAAGGGGGAATGACAAATATGGGAAGTGGTATGGGGCAATAGGCACATTAATGCACTATTGGTAAGGCTGTGAATTGATATAGTTTCTCTGAAAAGTAATTTGGAGCTATGCACTGAATGTGCATACTCTTTGATTTAGCAATACCATTCCTAAATTTAGATACTAAAGAAAACCAAAGAAAGTAAAAAAGGGTCAATAAAAACAAAAATATTTATAGCATCTCTTTTTACAGCAGCAAAGAACTGAAAATTAAAGGAGTATCTACCAGTCAGGAAATGGCAGAATACAGTATGGTGAACACTATTGTTCCATGAGCAATGATGGAGATATTTTTAGAGAAACTTTGGAAGATCTGTATCAACTGATGCAGAGTGAAGTGAGCAGAACCAGTAGAATAATTTATACAATAATAAGAACTGTGAAAATAAACCATTTGGAAAGCTATTAGAAATCTGATCAATAAAATGACCACCCATGATTCCAAATTACTGATGATGAAAGATGTAACCCTCCTCTTGACAAAACAATGATAGACTTAGGGTGTAGAATGATGACTATGTTTTTTGGGACACAGCCAGTGAGGGGCATTGTTTTGCTTCACTGAATGTATTTATTAAAATAATTTATTTTTCCTTTTTTCCTATGGAGGAAAGTAAGAGAGAAAATGGATTTTTGTTTACTGAAAAGTAAGTCATTTTAATAATAAACATTTAAATTAAAAATTTTAAATGTACTTGTGGCAAAGAAAGATGATGCATTTGGGATACAGAATGACAACTATGTTTTTTAGACATAGCTAATGAGAGAATTTGCTTATCTATGTGCATCTGTTACAAGGGCTTTATTTTTCTTTTGTTTAACAAGAGAAGAGAGGAAAGAAAATCAATTTTTGTTCACTCAAAAATAAAAATTAATTTTAAAAATAAATATATAAATTGGAAATTTTAAAAATATATGCCTGTGATAAACTAGTTGTGAAGACAAAAGCACAGATAGCAAATTGACTTTGTCATCTTGAAAGACAAAGTGAAAAGTTCTCAAACTCTGTGAAACCAAACCTTAGTGCAGTTTAGAGTTTACAATGCACAAAATGCCCAACTAGATATTCTGGGATCTACCACTGTAATCTGATTGGAAATTTTCTGCATATTAACATCTGATTTTCTCCACAAAGAAGTTTAGTAAATAGAATTTAATTCCACATACCAAAAGTAACCACTGGCCAATTTGTATGGTTTCTCTTTATAGTACCAAAGCTGGAACTGATAAAACTAAATGAAGAATAGAAACACAAAATAGATCTAGAACACCCAGACACTAGGCAGACAATAGAGCCTGCCAAATCACACAGTACATTAAGTTTTATAGAGTTTCCCTCTGACAATTGTGAACACTGGCAATACTTCTGTATAAACGTGGATGCTAATAATAACATCTCACATTTCAATAGTCCTTTAAAGCTTGCAAGATGCTCTACATATTTTGTTTCATTCAAATCTCCCCAAAACTCTCCAGTGTAGGTACCACAGATGCTAAAATGTCCATATTTCATAGGTGAGGAAACTGAGGCTCTGTGGCTTGTTCTGTGGTCACAGGGCAAGTGTCAGAGATAGGATTTGAAGCTATTTCTTCTTTGCTCCCAAGTCTAGCACTGTATCAGTTCTGCTTCTCTGCTTCTCTATCAAATGGCAATATTTTCTCACTGAAAATTCAATATGCATATTCCTACTGAGAGTGGATCTAAACTGTCAAGTGTTTTATTCAAGGGGAGAGCATTTTGTTTCCACATACAGAATACCTGTGTAGTATGTGCTATTATTTGCTGATTAATGAAATGGAAATATTTTCTTTCAAATCTAAGACCCTAAATGAGTGATTATTAAAATTTGTTAGTCTCAAGATTCCTTTACATTTTTATAAATTATCAAAGACCTCAAGGAGTTTTTGCTCGTGTGATTTACAGTTATTGTTATTTTTCCATTATTTGAAATTTAAATGTATTTACATTATCATAAAAATAGGTTTACCTCACAGACCCCCCTGAAAGACTCTCTAGGAGTCTCATGCATTCCCAGATCACATTTTGAGAATCATGTTCCTAAATTGTTAATTTTTTTAGCAGTATTCCAAGATACACTAAGATTTTAAATGCATTCATTGGAATCCTCCCCTGAGTCTATTCTCCTTCCCTTGAGGTTTCCAAAAATAGGAGAGAAAGATTTGTTGGGGGAATTTAACAATTCCAGTCTTTGTAACAAAATGGCTTCTGAATAACAAACATTAAGAGAATTAAACCTAAATTTCCCCCAACTTCAAGGATGAAATCAAACAGTGTGAACCTGGGACAAAATGGGCATTAAGGAATAGGGGATTGGGAGGGAAACAAGGCAGGTTTCAGTATGAGCCCAAGTTTCTTCATCTGCCCAAGAAGGGTAATACTACTTTTCACTGACAACCTTACAGGTTTATTGTTAGGATCAAAGGTGAGGACCATCTCTGTAATACTCTTTCTATGTATCTTACTATATAAACAGACCCCTATTGCCACATTACAAGACATCTTGGGAAACTGGGACTCCAGTGCCAATTCCTTCCCTCTTTTCCTCTCAGTGGTCTGCACAACAAAGGTGGTAACAAAATGGTAGGAATCTGGGCAGTTGACTAAAAAGTCAGCTGACACAACACTCAACTTGTCAAACTTCTAGACAATTTCTAGCTCAAAGTATAACATAGTGGAGAGTAACCACTATGGTGCAAGTCAGAAAATAAGCTGTTAAAAGTTAAAGAAAGCTGAGGCAAATTGCCAGGATAAACAATGCCCACTCTTCCCATTAGGAGTAGGTACCCCTGCATGTTAGCATGGGTCAATCCTTTGTCTTCAACCTTTGGCAGAAAAGCCTACAGGAAACTCCCAGAATTCTATTCTTGAAGTCCCTTTAGAGAGAAACCATCCCCTCCTTTAGTTTTCATTACAGCCTCATAGAGTAAATATTCCTGTATATAAACATACAATTCTGGCTTTATTTTGAAATAAAATTTCTCTCCAAATCCTAGAAGTAGAGTTCTTAACCTGTGGTCCATGGTAGATAGGCTTTGGAAGGTCTGGGGACTCAGAAAGAAGGAAAATCCAAATACTTGTTTTCTCTAACTTCTGGTCAAAACTAAACATTTTTCCATTTATTTTAAAATTTCTAATCTGAAAGGTTGTCAATAGACTTCACCAGATTGCCAAAGAGATCTATTACACACACCAAAAAAAAAAACAGTTAAAATCTCTATTAGAACTTGATAAAAACAAAGAATTAAAAGTTTGTTATTTATTTCCCCAACTTATTTTGCAAGCTCCTTAAGGAGAAGGCCCACTTCTTTAACTACTCTCTACTTCCCAAGGCACATATAAGTACACTGTCTTGCATGTACTCGTCCTTGAACATTCCTCAGGAGTTTATAAATATATAAATCCCATTAGACTGTAAAATCTTTTCAAGTAAAAATATAACTTATTACCCTAAAGTGTTGATTTTTCTAAATCTATGTCCCTGAAATACTCTTAAGATTATAAATTTATTCAATGGAATCCTCCTGAGATACTTATTCTTCTCTGGAGATTTTTGAAGATAGGAAGCCTAATTTCCATGTAACATGCTATAATGCTCAATAAATATTTGTTTTCAAGAATACCAGAATCAAATCACACATATGTGGGTGTGCATGACTTATGTGTTTGGATTCTTCATTTATTGATTTAATTGGTGCTCCTTTAAAGACCCCAAATTATTGTGAGGGGGAGGTGGGTGGTAAGAGGAGAGGCAGGAGGCAGACTTTCTTTTCTAGCAGTCTAATGGAAGCAGAATGCCTAGGATAGAAGATTTAAGGGCAGATAAGTGAAAAAAAAGCTGCACTTAGAAGAGGATTTGTTTGGTCCAGTATCCTATCGGTCAGACACGAGTCATCAAGCACAACTCTCAACTCTAAGTGCTCAGGCTGGATTGAATTGCCTTTATCCATGCTAGCCCTTCTGTCACCCAGTGTTCCCTTAGCATGACCTTACATCAACCTCAATATTGTTTTTTGTCTATATTAAATGCATAGCTATGTTGATGCTAGCTAGTTTCTCTGTAGGGTACCAATAATGTTTAATTTCCTAAAGACATCACCATCACACTCTATACATTTTTAATTAAAATAATCAAATCTATTTTCCTTCTCATATGAAGGTAGCTAAGCCTAAGGAAAGATAAATTTAACAAGCACTGGACAGAAAGTTTAATTACCACAGTTGGGTATCTTCAGGTCTCTCAGAGCAATCTTCTGGTTGTTCTCATTTGTGCAGTATAAATCCTGAGTCTCTGAACTGGATTTAATCTCTTGGAATGTCTTGACCCAGAGGATGTCACAAGAGCACTTCAATGGATTGCCCACTAAGGTACTACATGAAAAAAAAAAGGAAATTATGTCAAGTTTTGTTTTAACTCCCCTAGCATTCACAAAACACTGAGCCTTATTGAGTTGTATTGCTTTTCCTTCTCAGCAATTTTTAGAAATCAGTGTTCTATCTACATAGAATGAAAGCAGTCTGGACAGAGCAAATAAAAGAACCAAGTCTTGATTTGAGGAAATTTTTAAAAATTTAAATCAAATTTCAAAATTAACACATAACATATCATGAAATATTTATTCCAACTTCTAAAAGGTATAGCAAATAGTATTTTAAAACTGAAGTCACAGAAAAAAATATGAAGTTTAAATTGACTCACTAATTTAATAATTTCTGTTGTACTTCCAATCATATATGTCTGGTGAATATTGCTGAATTTGGAATATAACACAATTCATAGACTGTATTCTTTTTAAACAGTGTGTTAGTCTAAGGCCACAACACCCAATTTCTCTGCTTTTTAAAAAACAGTCTCATAGTCATCTAATGTAAGGAAGCTAGAGAAAATTATAGCATGGAATAAAATTGAAGGCAATCACTAGAGTTTATTCATTCAATCAATACACATTTATTAATTACCTTTCTTTGTAGCCCAGGTGCTAAGTACAATTCCTGGCATGTAGTAAATAATTAGTAAATGTTGTTTTTTGATTGATTGATTTTATGGGGGAATAAATCATATGTATATAAGAAAAATAGAGAATGTAGAAACCAAGTTGCAGGTCAAATGTTATAATCTATATACAAGGAAGGAAACGAAGGTTTTTGTTCTTGTCTGGCTGCTAACTACCCACTATTCTGTGGTTCAGATTCTCTATTTATAAAATGAGAGGTCAAAATGATCTAATTCTCTGTTATCACATTCAATGATTTTAAGTGCTAGAGACCCTAAAGAAGAAGGATATTCAATCTGTGTGCCAATTAATCAAGGAAGTCTTCTTGAGATAGAGGCGTCTGGAGATGGATCTTTTAAGAAATCAAAGGATGTAGAAGGAATTTCAGGAAGAAAGAACAACATGGCATAATGATTGAGATCATCAGGTCACATTTAGAGCAGGAAGGAATTTTATAAGTTACCTGGTCCAACCTCCTCATTTTACAGAATGTGAAACCCAAGGACCAAAAGGTTGAGTTACTTACCAAAGGTCACAGAGATAGTAAGCAATAGAGCTTAGATTCCAAACTAGAGGCAACTAAAGCCAAATCCAGGCCAGAGGGACTCTAATGGAGAGTTATAGAATATCTATTTGAGGAGCTGGAACAGGATCAACTGATGGAGATCTGTATATGTATAGCTCATTTGTAAATGCATAAAAAGGAAAGGAAAAGAATAAGCCTTTAAACAGCTTACTATATGTCAGGCAGTGTGCTAAGTGCTTTTGTAAATATTATCTTCTTTGATGCTCACCACAACCCTGCAAAGTAGGCGTTGTTATTATTCCCATTTTAGAGTCAAGGAAATTAAAGTTAACAGAGGTTAGGTAACTTGCACAGCCAGTAAGTATCTAAAGCAGGATTTGAACCCTGGTCTTGCTGACTCTAAACCCAGTACTCTGTCCACTGTACCACGTGGTAGCTTCCTCTATAGCAAAAGAGTTATAATACCATAAAAGGTGTCACCAAAAAGGAAGAAAATCAAAGGTGAATGTATCTAGGCAATCAGGATAACAATATATAGGAACTCAGAAGATATTCTCAGAAAAAAGGACTAAGAAGAAGTGACTGAAGAAAAGATGAAAAGGACAAAAGGGGATCAAGTGGAGATAAAGTGAAGATATAGAATGCATGGGAGACACAAGAACAAAAAATTAAAACTGAAGGGCAATAAATGAAAGGTAAGAACCTCAGCTGAAATTTTAGAGAATCTCAGTAGGGTGAATACTACCCAAATTATAGTGTTTGCAAACTCTACTGACTTAACTGTGGTAATCCAAGGGCCCAAAGAAGGATGGGGTCTACAGAGGTTGAGGTGACCATAGTTATGGAAAATCGTTTTTACAATTAAAGTTCACATTTTATCATGAAAAAAATTAAGGAATCACTGCTTCAAGGACAGGTCAAAAGACAAACAATTTTGGGGGATAGGACATTTTTTCCACTACATATTTTTTTCTTCTCCATGCAGTGCACACATTAGGATGTTGTACTATCAATCTTGTTTACTTCATTGCCCTTGCCCATCTTAGCCCCTTCAATTGAGTTCATTATTTTTCTTCAATTCCCCAAGAATTTTAATCATAATGCAAAGAAATCCTTTGTATTGCTTCAAGTAGGTGAATTAAAAATTATTGAAATTGAGGTTTCTACAATGGCTCTAAGAGAAAGTTGGCTCTCTGAGATCAGGAGCCCTTTCATTTGAATCTTTGCATTTTCAGAATCTACTGCCATGCCTAATCCCTAGAAGATATTCCATCAATGCTAGTTAAATAGAATTGAATTAGATTTCATGTCAGGACCCTGGGCTTCTATCTAAACCATGGAGAGGCAGGGAAGGGATTTAACAAATGCTAAAGAAACATCCCAACAGGGTCATACTTTCTTGAAATGGAAAAATAATACCAAAACTTTGATGATACCTCTAGGGAGTCCTGAGCTTCTTATGACCCAATCTAAAAGGCACTGTTGTGAATGAAGAGATGAAGGCAAAGTCCTACTCTCTACCCAAATCTGTAGCCCTGTGGTTAATGTTAGACAGCTCCAAAGTAACCATTTAAAATGGCTTCATTTAAAGTCACATTACCATAAATGGGATTCATTTTAAATAGACCACTGAGGATTGTAAATAAGCAGTTAAAGATTTTTCTTGTGGTTTTGTGTTATTTTTTCTCTTGGCTACTTCCCCTTTCCCCCAGTAGCTATGTAAAAGGAGTAAATAAAACACCATTGTGGCCTGAAAGGTTATACATTCAACACAGCCTATCACATAATATTTTTAAACAACAAATCCCAGGAATAATTATTTGGGGGTGCTCTCTTCTCTCCCTCCCCAAAGCCTTCAAAAGAGAAGAATATTTACACCAAAAGGGGAAGGAGTATCAGAGTAAGAGTAATGTCTTGGAGTCAGGAAGACTTGGGTTCAAATCCTACCTTAACCTCTTTCTAGCTCTGGAACCCTGGACAAATCACTTAAGCTCTCAACTATTAAAATGGAGCATCTAATTGACAAGGTTTTTGTAAAGACCAAATGAGAGACTACATGTGTAAAGTTTTACAAAATTGAAAGCACTGTAAGTAAGCCATTTTTCATATGATATTGGGCAAGTCAGTTCACTGTGTTGGGTCTCAGTTGCCTAATTTGTAAAATGATGACTGCAGCCTATATTGCCTCCAACTCATTAATAAATCTATGATCTTATGATCTGAGGGAAACACCACAATAATTATATCTTGAACTTACTTCATGTCTCTCTTTCAAAGAACTGAGAGTCCTTCAAACTTTTTTTCCTTAGACAATATTATATTTCTATTGTTTTACTACTATTTACCAAAGAGTAATTTTATTTAGAAAAGACATTCAGGTAATTAATGACAAAAATAAAAACAACAATCTAGTGTCTCTCAACCCTAGCATAGTAGAAATATCAATAGGCTGAAATTATTATTAGGCATTCAGAAAAATAACCCAAAAGATTATATAGATTTTTCCTCTTTTTTTCCCTTAAGAAGAGTTATCATGTACTGTAACCTAGACAAAACATTATATGCTCTTAAGTATATGGCCATAAATTCCTACATGGGGGGAAAAGGTTTGTTTGAATTGATAGCTTATTATAGAATCTTCAATTTTTCATTTGCATGTCAAAACTCTTCATGGAAAGAGGAAACAAGCATAATTTTCAGAATAAGAGAGAGAAGACTGTCACAGAAATGTTTTTCAAGGACTGCTTTTGAATAGCATGATCTCAGAAGAACAGCAATTATGAACAATTCAAAGAGCAATGGAAAAGCACACAATGGGCATAAGCAAACAGTTTTGTCACCATAAACAACTTGTATATAAGAAATGGCAATTAAAAAAAAAAGTTGAGGACATGCAGATAGGAAAGGAAGGTGAATTAATGTACTGGTAACTGCCTGCCTGCAAACTAGCCCACTTACTCTACTCTATCTATTGGCTGGCCCTGGACAGCAGACTCTACTTCAACTTCCCAGTCCATCCATCCAACTGGACATCTAGGTCATCCTACCATCTGTCTGCTGTGCTAGCCTTCTCCTGTTCACTCCACACAAGACTTGAGATCTAGACGTCCATATTCAAGGTCTTCTTGAGTCCATTCCCCAGTTTCTGGGGAAGGTGATCAAATAATTTTGGCAGTTCCCAATTCTGAGGCCATTCAGGTTGTTTGATGGCTATGTGTGCATAAACTAGCGCACTTAGCCTACTCTACCTACTCTACCTTCACAATAGCCCATGCTTCAGCTTTTTTTTTTTTCTCTCCAGCCAGCCATCAAGGACATCTTACCCTCTATGTGCCCCAGGTGGACTGCTCCCTCCCATTTAGATCAGCACCCTTGGTAATGGACCTGAGACCCAATGCCCTTTCCATTTCCCCAGACCAAAACTCCCTTCTTGGTTCTTCTCATATACATTGTCTTCCATCTTTAGAATGACCACTCTTTGAAGGTCGGGCTATCTTTTATCATTTTTGTGTACTCAGCACAATGGCTGGCACTGAGTAAGTGCCAAATAAGTGCTTTTTCATTTATTCATTTAATAAGGATATGGAGGACAGTGCAATTCCCAAGTACCATGCAGAGTTCTCTCATTCATTTTGCTTTGGGGGAAAATGGGCAAAAGTAGTACTGGATAAGGTCTTGCAATCCATGTCATGGCAGGAGTGGAGTATCTCCTCCAAAGAAATCATAGAATCACTTTTATACTAAGTGGTTTAAAAGGTACTCTCCAATCTCAAACCTTTACTCAGAGATGAGGCTAGGCTCTCAGAGTATTGTCAGATCACACATGAAACTGTAGACAGACTTGCCTGCAAGCACACTTGCTTTTCTGGCAACTTATAGTTGGTATTATTTACAGAGCCAGCTCGCAAATCTTTCTGGTCCCCCAAAGTAGATCTAGACCACCAGATCCTGTCAAGAGCCTCAAATTCCATAGTACACACAATACATAGTATCCCTTCCTGAGGGCAACAGAAATTGTTCCCACCCAACAATAAGGCATAAAAAATACCTCAAAACACCAAGAAAAACTAGCTGAATCCTCAGACATTACAGAATGAGGGATCTATTGATAAATATGCACAGAGCTGCAAGCTCTGAGAAAGACAGCAGCATCTTGACATGGGTCACTGAAGATGCTCAGTACTGAGTGGGGCTTTCCAGCCAGTCTCATAGTATATACCTGTTAGTACCAAGACTCACAAAGGCAAACTTGTCATTAACCAGTTCTTAATTTTAATGACCCCTAGGAATACTTGCACCACCAGAGAGAAGTGGTGTAGGGAAAATGAAGTTTCTTTTACTTACAGGAAACAGGTCTAAAACAACTTGAGAACCTGACATCTTTAAAGATCTCCCAACAATCTAAGCCGTCTGCTCAATGCCCCTTTCTCTGATTTGTGTAACAGTGGGAAGTCCCTTTGCTTCTCAATGTCTCAGTGTTCTCATATGACAAATACTCAACAGTCTCTTAGTTGCCTTGCCATTCAAGAATTCTAGGAAGCTACTTGCCCCACCTCTGCAAAAATGTAAGCAGCCCTCCCTTTGAAAAAGCCCCTCCAAAATGACAACTCATTACTTACAGCTCAGATAAGAAGAGATGACGGAAATGCTTCCTAGACAAACTTGTCAATTTGTTCTTGGTGAAATTGCTGAAAGAAAGCAAAACAATTTAAGGTGAGTTTAAAGTGTTAATACATTTCAGGGTTATTTCTTAATCGTTTGAAATGGCTTCTTGATGTCTAATCTAATCTTTATTTCATTTGCAAAGACCATATATAAAATTCTCTCCCTCTATTCCATTCTACTAGTTTGGAAAAGCTACCATTCCCTGTTGCTTTTTCCTTTTCTTTTATACCAAAAAGACTTTTCATCCCTATGTAAGTAAAGACATTATTTAGATAGCCTAATAAAAACATCAGCAATAATCCTCAAGGAATAAGAGAAGAATCTAAGAAAGTGTTGTTTCTTGACTCAACAGAAATATATTAAGTTAGGAACATCACTTATATTTAACACTTAGAGAGTACAGAGTACATCAAATTTTCCAAGTTCCTACTTAAATTTGGCATATGTCTCTAAGGAAAAAGGGATTGTAGGAGCTTAGATTGAGACCTGGAAGGAGCCTCAAAGGTTATTTAATTAACACATTCATTTTATAGGTGAGGAAACTGATGCCAAAGGGATCATATACAAAAAGTTTAAGTCCTGGCCTAGATCATCTCTATCAGTTTATGCATCTGTGAATGCTTGACCCTAGATTTGTTCCTGAACTCTTCTGACAATTATCCTATCAGTATTATTATATAGTATATTATTATATTACATGGTATCATATTATTATATAATATGCTAGTACTATTCATCCATTATCAAATAAAGATTTTTATGATAAATACTAAACTGAAGTCATGGGAATATTCCCCTCAAATGTCATTTTGTTCCATTAGATACCATCTCCTATAATTAGGGTATAGGATCCTGAGGACTAAATTTTGAAACACTAGCCTTGGCTCCTTATCTACTACGTGAATCTAAAATTTTGATTCATATAAAATATGTCCAATGTTTAGGTCTCTAATGAATATAAGAAATAACTAAAAATAAGTAAAGAATGTTTATAAAAATCAATAGTCACGTACTAAAATAGCCCAGAGTCCCAATTATTTTTTTTAGTGGAGAAAGGGGATCAGACCTGTTTTTCATCAATAGCAAGAACTCTATGTGGACACTCTTTCAACTATTACAAATGAATGCCAGTGGTGTGCTGGTAAATATTTAACAAGCTCTCTGGATTAATTTATATTATTAACCATCACTTTCCTAAGGCTAGACAATCAACAAGACAATAATTCACTCCCTAATTCTTTGTAGCATTTGCTGATTTTAAAGTGTAAATGTTCATACTGAAATTTTAACAATTGTCATCTGAAACAGTTTGAGCAAGCTCCAGCACATTCCTGAGAAATATTCACACTGAGCCTTTTTATCTTCAAGAGTTGTCTGGGATACTGACTTGCTTAAGGGTCACCTGGCCAGTATGGTTCAAAGGCAGGACTAGAAGCCAGGTCTTCCTGTGAGCCCAGCTCTCTATCCAACTTCCTATACACTTGGTAAAGCCAGCTGGTTTCTTAGCATCTATTTTTTGCTCTGAACTTGGTGGATTATGGAAATGATGAATACCTTGGTAGACCCTTAGAATGGGAAGAGACTTTGAAGCACTTATCCAACTCAGTACAGCTTCTCCATGCATCCTATTGCAAGGCAAAATTATCTCCCACAAGTAGTCATTTACTCTGCCTGGATGCTTCTTTTTTTTAATTAACCCCTACTTCCTGACCTAGTAAGGTCTTCAAAGAAGAACAAGGGCTAAGCAAACAGGGTCACCCAGTTAGGAAGTGTCTGAGGCTATATTTGAACCCAGGTCTTCCTGACTCCAGTTCTGGTACTCTATCTACTCTGCCACCTGAATTCTGTCCTGTTGAATGCTTCTAAGGACAAATAATTTCCTGACCCTGCCTGGGTCCTATGCCTCAGAAAACAACCCCTCCAAATATGAATGGGCATTGATACCGGTTTAGTTACTCAGAAGACGGCTACTAGAGCCAGTTGAGATTATATGATACAGTAAATGTTATCTAGATACTGGTGGTCTGGATAAAGAATTTCCTACAAAGTGATAAAACATGGATGCTAACAGGTTGCTTAAGTCTATCAATATTAAGGTACTAACCCACCGGGCCACTTCTACAGGTGAAGCATAAAGAAAATGATGGCTTAAATATTTCATTAAATGAAGGCATATGAAGTCCAAATGCTAACCTTATAGTAAGTTTTTGAATAGGAAAAGTTTGGTGGTGTGCCCATTTTCCTCTTAATACTCTAATTGTACTATTCAAACCACCACCTAGTATACTAGTATATATCTCTTCTACTTAGTTTGCATCTTCTCTGTCCACATTTTGTGTGAAATATTCACCCACCCAAAATTAATCCAAAAGAAAATGGTAAAATATGCTCACATAAAACTTCTCTTTCTTTTAAAAATGAATTAAGAATAACTTTCCTTTGACCAAATGAACATGAAAAGTCTGTTTTCATGACTTGTAGGACAGAGACATTTTTATTTTCACTAAAAATTGTTCTTCCTTTGCCAAAAATAGATCCTTCCCAGGGAGAAAAAGTAATGGTTAAAAAAAAAGTAAGAGAAAAGGGAGAAACACTGCCTTTTCCTAAAGTTCCTACCTTTGGCTAAGAACACCAGCCAATTGGAACTACAGCACATTTTGCAGAGTTGCAAAAAGAACAGCACGGATTAGCATCATGGGCCAAAGTATGCTAGAATTTTGTGAACTATACTTATTATTAGAGTCAAAGAGAGAGAGGGGAAAGAGGAGAGGACAGGGAGAGGGGCCACAAACCTCTTCCTGCTTGGTTATACAGCTTTGCTAAGGCACTAATTAATCAGCACCTTCTCAAAGGTCTCTAAAACAGAATCACTAGCTTTATTCATAGTCATTAAAGTTATCCTGAGCTTTGGAGTTCTGGCATGTATTCCAGTGACCAGAAGAATGCGTCAAGTTATCTACATGAAGTGTTGATCCTGAAAGCAAGTATGACTACAAATGCCCTGGCCAATTACTGTGATAAGCCAAACATGAGAGCTGAAAAGGAGAAGAGAAAGAGGAGGAGAAGGAGAAAAGATTCCAATTTTTATTTCTCCAAAATATAACTGGAATGAAATGTTTAAGTGCAACATTTTTAGCTCCCTCCGCTCTTTTTCTCTGTCTGTTCCCATGCTTAGATTGTTCTCCTTCCTCAACTCTACCTACTGATTTGCCTGGTTCCTTTGAACCTCAGCTAAAATCTCATCTTTTCTAGGAAGCCTTTCCCCAACTCCTCTTAATTTTAGCATCTTCTCTGTTAACAATTTCCTATTTATCCTATAAACAAGTTTTTGTTGTTCACTCCTTTCAGTCATCTCCACTCTTTTCAACTCCATTGGGGTTTTCTTGGCAAAGACACGAGTGGTTTGCTATTTCCTTCTCCAGCTCATTTTACAGAAGGGGAAAATAAGGCAAATAGGGTTAAATGACTTGCCCAGGGTCACATAGGCAGTAAGTATCTGAGTCCAGTGCCATGCAGTTGCCCTCTGTGTGTGTATATATGTATACATGTGTATATATGTGTATATATATGTATACACACACAGAGGGCAACTGTATACATACACATATATTTTAATATATATGCAAACACACATTTGTTTGCATATTGTATCTCCCAGGAGATGCTAAGTTCCTTGAGGGTAAGCCTGACTTTTCCCTATCTTTGTAGCCTCAGCCATTAGCACAGTGCCTGGCATATCGGAAGTGTGTAATTCATGTTTACTGCTTGATTTTCAGAGGTAATGAAGTTCTCTGACTAGTACTGTTCCGTAGAAGAGATCGTTCCACTAACAGCTCCTCTACAAGTTTCTCAATCGCACATTTGTCCCTCACTGGTTCAGCCAACACCACCTCACAAAGTCTCCTTCTCCAGGGGTGCTGGTCCAATTTGGGGCACCCACTGAACCAGCATTTATCAGGGATCCCCTACATTCACAGCCCTGTGCTCAGCGATGGAGACACCCAGACACGTGGAGACACAGTGGCTGCCCGCTAGGAGTTTATACAGTATTTTGAGGAGACCTGAAGTCCAAGGCTGCTCCTGAGATCCGAAACTTCCTGAACTGAAGAGATTTCATTTTTATGCTGTTTTCACCAATGAAAAGCATTCGGCATCATGTACATGCATGAGCTTTCCATCCTTTTTCTCCTTTTCTTTTACAATCTTGCTTCCTCCTTCCTCGTGTCATTGAAAACAATGACCGCTAGCAGCAGAGTGTTTGTAGTATATTCTGAGAATTTGTGGTATATTGGGAGTGTTGGCGAGCGCCTGTAATCCGTGCTCCTGGAGGCGTGGCTGACGCTAATAAGGAGCTCGGGTTCGGGACTAAGGCTGGGAAGGTGTCATCGCTAACTGACAAGTACCGTGATCCTGTAGGAACAACGGGCCTCCCGTTTGCCTAAGGAGGGTCAAATTGTTCCGGGTCAGAAAAACAGAGCAGGGGAAAGCTTCCACACCAATCACATCAGAGTCTGACCTCTGCGCAGTCATGGCACTTCTGGCCCCAGTGAGATGAGGAAGAGGACAGAGGAGGAGGAGAAGGAGGAGGAAGAGTACAGAGAGGGAGGAGGAGGTTTACTTTAGGAAGCTTGATCTATAGCTCTCTTATCTAAAATTTCTGCTTCAAAAATCAAATTATTTGAAGGGGTGTGAGTAGGTTTTTTAGATTTATTTTAGTCATGTAAAGATAATCTCAATATATTTTACTACTTTAATCATTCTGTTTTGTGTTGCTGAGGGGGAAAAATACACTGTGGGATTAATCATAGTATTTAAACAAAGAAATCTATCATGGGGAGATGGGCTGGGCTTAAGGTAAGAAAGACCTGAGTTTGAATCCTGCCTCATTTACTTAATAATTACGTGTTCTAGAGAAAGCCAAAAATTAAATTTAATTAATTAAAATAAATTAAGACAAAATAAAGAACAATAAAGTCTCTTTCTCTAGGTCTCATTTCCTCATCTGTAAAATGAAGCCATTTCGCTCAATAACCTCCAAAGTCTTTTCCATCCGCCATGATACTAAGTGTATTGACTGGTGAGCAGAAGGAATAAGCCCACTGCTGTGAGCTATAGGTCTCAGCTTATAAATCACAACTCTAGAAAAAGTGATGTGTGTGGCAAAACAGCGAGCTAAATGGCATTGTTGAGTAATCTGGGTCTAAGGTCAGTTGCAATGAAAATGCCAGAACCCAACTACTGAGGCCATTAATTACACTTAAGTGATTGTATTAGAGCATTCTGACTTTTCCCTCCATCCAGCTAATCTGTTGTTTATGTTACCAAGGCCTACGCAGGCATCAGATGTGTATGGCAGAGCAGCTGCCAAAAAGTATTCAGAGGAAATGTGTTAATAAAGTCCCTTGGTCTTATCTTACTGTTTACTTTCTACTTTATATATTAAGGCTATAAACTTCATTTTCAAAGAAGCATCATCTTCTTTGACTCCTACAAAATGTGAATGAAGTGATGATACTTTGTTGTCACTATTGTCACACAATAAACAAATGTCCATAAAATATTTGGTCAATGTAATCTAAAAGAGATTACTCTAAAGTGACATCCTCTATCCTTCCTTTAAGAACTCCATGCTAAGTATCACTCCCTACAGGTAAAACTTAAAGCTAGAATCTGAGTGAGGAAGACTCCTCTGACACATATTAGTGAGCCCAAGCCAGAGAATTAATCTCTGAAGGGCCCAGGGAATTTTCTAAAACTATAGATCACAAAATATTTGCTGCTCTGTATTGGAAGAGGGAATGTTCTCACTTGGTAGTAGCCTACCTACACCAGGGTTTTCAAATTCATGGTCCAGAATACTCCTGTGATACTCCCGCATGGACCCAAACCAAATTAAAATATAATTGATAAACATTTAATAAAATAAATTCAAATACAATAAAACATAGGTAACATTAATATGTGGTTTCCTTCATCAATAGACAACCCATTTCTAGTTCAGTTTTATATCACTACCTTATACCAGTAAAATCACAAATCTGGAAAAAATTAAATAAAGGTAAAGAGCTAGTATATTAGTTATCTACAAGACACCTTCCAAAAATAATTTGGCAAGATGCAACAGGGAAAATTGGGAATGAGTAAGTCAAGAAATACCATTAGATGCAACCCTGTAAATATTTTCCTGCTCCCACTGTAAAAACCCAGAATGTGATAATAATCAGTTTTCAAAAGGGAAAAGCCTTTTTTGGTCTAGTCATATGGGAAAAATCTCTGGATCATTGAGGAAACTTCTTGGGAAAGCTATAACTTATTGACTCTAGGCCATTATCTAACAGGAACAGGCAGTAAACACCCAGCTAATAGCTTCCATTTTCTATAATATTCCTATTTCACTACAGTTGACTACATATCAACATAACTTGGCCAAAGTACTCCATCTTATTAATGAGCCTCCAAGCCTTCTCCTTGCCTGCTGATTATTCTTCCCTCCTCTTTTAACAATGCACTACAGGTTGGTTCTAGGAAAATGAAGGTAGTTGTGAAAAGCCCAGTGTAGACGAATGACCATTAGTGTTAGGAAATGCTCCAAGCCCATTTTCCCCCCAATGCAGAAGTCCAATTTCTTCCAGGGAACACATAAAGATTCTAGGGAAAAAGAATCAAGGAGTCTCTTTTGGGAAACAGCTTTCACATAAGACTGCCAATTGGCTTCAGCTCGATACAACATGGAAATGACCCAGAAGTTCAAGAAGGAGAATAAACAGGCCGCTTTTAATGCCCTTCTAGTGTGTTCCTCAAAATATAATGGAAATAAGAGCAGATGCTTATAAGTCATTATCACAGTTATGCTAATTTTCCCTCCAAAAATTGTTTTAAGATCTCAATTTGGAAGAAAAAGAAGAAAAACAAAGGCAAGAGGAGAGCTGTATGTTATATCCCAGAAAGCAATAGAAAAAAAAAAAGAGCCTTTACTCACATGTACTGCAGATTGGGGTTTTTCAGAAAGGCCTGATGAGCCACCATTCTTAGTCCCGATTCCACCACCGTTCTATGGAAACAAATTGCACAAGAATTAGTATCCAGCAAGCATAAATTAAGCCAAAATGAAGAACAACAAAGTCTGAGACAAAGTGTGGCTATGTGAGCACTCACAGATTCTTCAGTCCCACATAGCCTTCCAGGTCATCTTCAGTGATGGATTCTAACTTCGGCTGTTTTGCAATATAACTGCAAAAAAAAATACAGAGATGAATTTCCAAATTAGTCCCTTTGTCATTCCAAATGGTTCTTCCAAATTTCTTTAGCTATAAGACAAAGGAAAGCAAGTTTTCCTTTCAAACAGTTCAGACCAGGCAGGCTTTCCTAACAAGGTCACTATAAAACCAAATAGTCAATTCCCTGAGGGGCAGAAGCTCTATCTTCTTTATCTTCATCCCCACTACTGCCATCTCAGTCCATCACACTTAGCCAAAGCAGGCGTTTTATGTTTGGTGAATGTTTTTAAATAATTTTGTTGTTTTGGGTGTTTTGGTCATTTCAGTTCTGTAAGACTCTTTGTGACCCCATTTGGAGTTTTCTTGGCAAAGAAATTGGAATGTTATGTCCTTCACCAGCTCATTTTACAGATGAGGAAACTGAGGCCAATGGGGTTATGTGAACTGTCAAGGGTCACAGAGCTTGTAAGTATCTATGAACTCCCATATTCCTGACTCTAAGCCTGGCACTATATCCACAGTGCTGCTTAGCTGCCCTCTCCCTTTCAAATAATTAGAAAGGAAATTAGGTTTACAATTGAATAATTAGAATCTGGGTAATCACGTAGAAAATTCTAAGGAGGAACAATTACCAGGAAAGTTGTTCTTCCAAATCTCTGAGCTCACAGCTTATATTACTTGTACCAAGAAGCTATAAGAAACCTAATACATATGTGTATAAATATGTGTGTGAAATATATATTCTATCTATGTGTACCTATACATATGTATTAGGTTTATATAATACATATTTATGTGTACATATACATATATTGCATATATACGGACACATACACATTATACAGTTAATCACTAGTCCTGTCTCCAAGGCACCAGTATGATCCATTCACTCTCATCATAGTGGCTAAAAGAGCACTTATTTTTTCAATATTATTCATTTCTGTAAGAGAATAATCTCATAAAACCAAAACCCCAAATCATATATCCAAATAAACAAATGATTAATCACATGTTTTCATCTGCATTTCTACTCCAACAGTAAAAGAGCATTTAAACATGAGATAATATTTGTAAACAAGCATTTAGCATAGTGCCCAGCAGGCACACAGTAGACACTATATAAATGCTTATTCTCTAAGGAAATATCAACCTCATATCAGCATGACAAAATGGATGCATCTTTTTATCTCTATTCTCTTTTATTGGATAGAATATAAGTTCTTTATTGTCATTTTTATCTTTCTATTCCCTGGGGTATATGATTTATTAAATTGAACCGAATTGTAACTCTAGATTTTGAATACATAAAATGTTTTTAAGTATGAAAGAATAATTTATAATTTCTTATATGGTCCTTATTTTTATAAATTCTTATTTTATCTCAATGAATTATTATTATCATATTAAAAATATGTTAAAGGACCATTAAGACACCCAAATATATATTGAGCCAATGACAAACTACTTTGACATGGGAAAAAATTTTAATTCCATAGAAAAAATACCTGCCATGTGTGAGACATTGTGCTAAATGCTGGAGATACACAGAAAGGCAAAAGACAGACCCTGATCTCAAGAAGCTCATAGTCTAATGGGGGAGACAACATGCCACCATCTAGCTATGTATAGTATCAGTTGAAGATAAACATTGGAAGGAATTATTGATATGTTTTAAAGAAATAAATGTCACATAAATAATTAGTGTTAGAAGTTAGGTTATTGTGACATTTTAAGCTATAATTCAAGAGTCCAGCCTAGGGATCCAGTGGGACTTTCTCAGGACTGCACTTCAAAAAACTAACTAAAAGATTTAAGTAGAAGTATGCCTCAGTTTAGACTTCCTGATCAAGAACATATCCTGTAGCAACTGTGTCAGACTTTATATATGACAAGTACACTCTGAATCTTATCTGATCTATTTCTCTTATCAATCAAGTAAAATGTTGTCTTGCTAATGAAGGAGGTGGGTGTTCCCTTTTTCTATAGACTGGGACATTTCTCAACTGTGTTAAGGCCTCTATGAAGACCATGGCTAGGAAGGGCAGGGCTATGTAATATTTGATGTTATAAATTTTATAGCCAAAACTTAATCCCTTTTGTTAACCAAAGACTTTGATCTCCATTAAAAAATCCCAAGTGGAAACTATAAGATGATAGATTATAATAATGAGATGGCAGAAGAAGAAAATGGGACATTGTACACATAATAGATCACATGCTGAATTGTTTCAATTTACAATAGAAATTCTTTGTATTTAATAAAAAGTACATACACAAAGTAAAAACAAAGTGTTTCTAAAAACAATCTCCCTAAAGTATAAGTTTAATCATATTTCTGTTCAGGATCATGCGGTGACTCCCTATTACTTCTAAGATAAACTACAGAGCCCTCAGCTTGACATTTAAAATCCTTCAAAATCTGGATCCTCCCTACCCATCTAGGCTAAATGTACATTATTCTCTTTCATATATTCTCAGATCCAACCAAACGAACTTTGTATTACAAATTCCATCTCTACACTTTCCTGCATTGTTCTTCACCTCCTTCTTTTAGAATCCTCCCCTTTCCCCAAGGCTGAGCTTATGTGCCACCTCTTCTATGTAGTCTTTCCTGATCCTGCTAACTATTAGTGTGCCCTGACTCTTTAATACATAGCTATCAGTTTCACTGATAAAAAGTGATCCTTGAAAATAGGAATTATTTTTCATTTTATCATTGTACCCTCCAAATTTAATAATGGCTGGCATAGAGTAAGCATTTAATAAATGCCCATCAATTTAAAAAACAACTGTGCCCCTCTAAATTCCTGAATTAAAATTCTAAGAATATTAAATGTTAGAAAGTACAGACAGAAGAATGTAAAGCTTTTGAAAGAAGGCATTGTTTCATTCTTTATTTGCATCCCCAGGGGCTAGGTGGTCCAATGGATAGAGTGCTGGACCAGGAGTCAGGAAGACTCATTTCCCAGAGTTCAGATATGGTCTCAGATACTTACTAGGTGTATGATCCTAAACAAGTCAATGACCCCTGCCTTCCTCAGTTTCATCAACTCTAAAAAGAGCTGGAGAAGGAAATGGCAAAACCACTGCAGTATTTCTGCCAAGAAAATCTCAGATAGGGACATGACTGAAAATGACTCAACAAGAACAAAATTTGTATCTCCAGTGCCTAGCACAGTACCTAGCACAGAATGGATATTGAATAAACACTTATTGGTTATAAGCTCCTTAACTAATATGTTTGCAGAGACAAACAAGTAAAATCTATTCTTCTATCTCCTCCTTCTCTACATGACAACCCCTTCCATTTTCTGATTGTGGAATACACTAGAACATCCTGCTTTATGTTAATGTAGCAGGGGAGGCAATGAAAGGAAATCCACCAAAGAATAAAAGGAGTTAGCAAGGCTCTTATTACCCAATTAATTCCCCAGAACCTCTGCCATTGTTGGGGTTCCATTTAAGTAGGAAAACCAATTTGATGAACTTGTACTTTCAGGAAGATACATGCCCAGTTGGTGCCATCTGGGATTGTTCCCACCCTTAAAAGAATGTCAAGACGATATTATGAATAATAATTCCATCAGGAATGGTCCCCTTGCTTCTCTTACACAAATAAACTAAGTGGGATCACCAGACTCTACACAATCACAACTATGGCTCTACCTCCATTGTTTCACTGAGTTACCTTTCTTACTATGCTAAAACCCTAGACCCCAGAACAATCAGCCAAATCCCTGATCCAATTTCCCTCTATAGTTCATAAAAGCTAGGACTGAAATTTTCCCACAACACCAAGCTGGATTTAGCTTCTCAGTGTGGGAAACAACTTAGGGAGAGATAATAGTATCTTCTATTTAGATTGAACAAAGCAACTGTAGGATCTTGCAGTCATTGGCCATTTGTGGAACAATTATTGTATTTGTGACTCCTTCTTAGCTAATTCTATGGTTTTGTGACAAAACTGAGTAATGCTAGGCAGTAACAGTTCCCATGGGAGTATGGTAAGAGCATTTTGGCACTTCTTTGGAAAAAAATAAACAGAGAAAAGTGATACAGGAAGAAATAAATAACCACAAAGATATCCACATAAACACTGTGGTCTATAATGCAAAGAGAAAACATCACTAAGAAAGATAAACAGTTAACCTCTAAGCATGGTAAAGAAGTGGGATAGTGAGACATGTCTGGGGCTAGAAACAGGACCACCAGTTTTGCACAATAAATTCTAATGACATTACCAAATGTATGGTTATCTATCTATCCATGCAAACACAAGTGCCATCAAGTTTTTCATTGCTAGAGTATGGCCAGTATGATCTACCACTCTTAATTATGTCTGGCATTTGTATAATACTTTTATGATTACAAAGTTCTTTCTTCATGTCTGTGTGTATATATGTGTACATACATATATATGTCATTTCATTTGAGCCTCATAATAATTTTTTTGTGGCAAGTGGTACAGGTGTTTTTCTACCCATTTTAAAGATATAGAAAAAGACTCAGACAAGTGAAGGAATTTGTCTAGGAATACTCAGCTAATAAGTGGCAGAATCAGAACCCAACTAGTTTCTCTGAGGCCAAGTCCAGTATTCTTTGCACTCTAACATACTGCTTCTAAAGTGAATTAAAGTGAGGCAGAGACAAAAACAGTGGAGTATAGGATGGGATCCAGCTGAACTCTTCCAATATTCCTCTTTAAGCAACTTCAAAATAAGACCTCAAACCAAATTTTGGCATGGAAAAGTCAGCAAAAAGCCCAAGAGAGACATGTATCTAACCCAAGACAATTTTGGAGGTCTTTAGGAGAGATCTGTAATACTGGAGAGGGTAAAGGTCTGTAGCATGGCAGAAGCATCAACTATGGGTCTTAGAGGGGGCTGTGACAATAACAGCAGCAGCTTTGGGAGTTCTCAGCCCAGAGGTGGTAAGGGAATCAGACAACTAGTAAGAAAGAGATTAAAGAGGATTTTTGGCTACCATTAGTACAACTGGCTCTAATTAGCAACTGTATTGCCCATAAGTAGCTCCAGGGTAAAGAGGAACACTTATAAGTCATAAGGAAACAGGGCCTGAGTCATAGTTCCAAGGTAAAAAAAAAATGCTAGTGCTTTAAGCTGCAGGAGATCAGGGGATCTAGTCACAATTCCAAGACCAAGAGGAACATTAATACTTGTTGTTGCAGTGGAACAGGCTTCCTTACTAAGTCACAGCTTAAGAGAGTAGTGACCATACTTCTGTCAGAATAACATGACCTTGGAAATGTAAAAACTTGCAGCCCCCTGTCTAGGACTAGTTCTAAAAAATCAGATTTAAAAAGCCTAAAGCTTGACACAGTGCCTCCCCACCCCTAAGTGAGCTCAACTTTAACATGAAGTTCAAAGTCAAAAGGTAGGATGGAAAAAATAAGTGAACAACAAAAAAAGGAATTGACCATAAAAAGCTACTACACTGGTAAGGAAAACCACAGCATAAAGATAAAAGACACCATAAAAATAGGTACTATCAGAGACTCAGAGAAAAATGTTATTTGGACTTAAGTCCAAAAAGAATTCCTGGAAGAGGTAAAGAAAGAGAAAAGAGTGGTAGAGGAAAAATTGGGAAAAGAAATGAGAGTGTTGTAAGAAAATTAGGAAAAGACAATTAACAATGAGGTAAGAGTCACAAAAAATATTGAATCAAAAAATAATTTTAAAAACAGAATTGGCCTATTGGTAAAAGAGGAACAAAAACTCACTGAAGTAAAAGCAGAATAGACAAAGTGGAAAGAGGTCCAAAAGCTTACAAAAGAAAATAATTCTTTAAACATTAGAAACAGATCAATGAAAAATAATTTAAGACAGTGAAAGCCATAACCAAAAATAAAAATAAGTAAATGACATTTTAAAACTTCTGAAACAAAACAAAAAGCCTGGATACTATATTTCAATAAATAGTAAATGGGAATTTCCTAGATCTATTAGAACTGAAAGGTAAAGTGAGGGAGGAAGACTATACTGGTCAATTTTATTTTTTTAAAACAAAACAAAACAAAACAAAACAAAACAAAGGATGGAAACTCCCAATAAGTATTTTGCTGAAATTCAGAACTTCTAGATCAAAGAAAAAAATACTACAAGTAATGGGGGGGGGGGAGTCTAAATAGCACAGAAGTATAGTCAGAATCACATAAGATTTGGTAGCTACTAGTATTATAGCAACAGACAGCTGGGTGGTGTTATATTTAAATATAACATATTTATAAAATTAAAAAATAATATCTACCAATTCTTATTTTCCATAAAGTTTATTAATAATCACTTGAAATAGAAAAGGTAGATAAGCATAGATCTAAAGTCTCTTCCTTACTCCTTTAAAGTTTGCCCACATGCAGTACATCCTGCAGGAATCTCAGTCTCTCTCTCCCTCACCTGCCTCCTGCCAAAAGTCCCTTTCAAATGACCCCTCTGGGCTCCACTTACACCCTTTTTATTTATTCAGGGATGCAGCACTGGCATGTGAAGAATGTGACAAACTGGGTAGGCAATCTGGGAGGGGGAGGGGATGAAATTCCCTCTACACAGTGGCATGTTAGAAGGACCTGAGTTTGAATCTGAAATTAGACACTAGTTATGTGACCCTGGACAAGTCATATAACCCTGTTTGCCTCAGTTTCCTCATCTGTAAAATGAGCTGGAGAAGGAACTGCAAACCACTACATTATCTTTGCTAAGAAAACCTCAAATGGGTTATGAAGAGTGGGACACAACTAAACAACAGTATAATGACAAGAAACTATTAGAAAACAATATTTCAAAAAGAAAAAGGCAAAAGCTTACAACCAAGATCAATATGAAACGCAGTACAAAACTACAATTTACCCAAACAAAAAACTTAATTTACCCTTTAAAACTATAGGATAAGTAGGGATCTTTTATGGCATGGAAGACTTTTTAATAATTCCTGATTAAAAAAGAAAAACTTAGTAGAAACTCTAAAATTCAAATGTGAGACTGAAGAAAAAACTGCAATGGTGAATATACAGGTTGATGAAGTGCTTGTTTTAAAATAGGAGGTGAAGACAACTGTCTCCCCCGAGCCCTAATGTCTTCAAGGGCCACAAAAAGAATGAAGACAGAGGGCCTTATTCTGTTGGGGCTGAGGGGGTGGTCTTAAATGAGAAAAAAATATAGGGAAAGAGGAATGGATGAGGGAAAAAAGAAGGGGATAAAAATAATAGTTCTCATAATGAGGGTACTTGAGAAGAATATTATGCATAAAAGAATGGTGGAGGGAGCAAGAATAATGCAAATCTCACTCTTATCTGAAGTAGGAAGGGAGAGCTAAACACTCATGTTTTTCCTTACATATAAAGATAAAGAGTTTGCTAGAGAAATACATTAAATTCAACAGGAAGGGGCAAGAAGGGTAGAATTAGGGAAAGAATAGTCACAAGAAAAAGAAACTTCAGCTTTGGAAAATGAATCACAAATGAGGATTAAAAGGAAAGAGGTTAAGAACAAGTAATGGAGGAATGGGCAAGAACAAGAGAGAAGAGATAGTAGAGTGTAAGTACATATCTTCAATTAGGATTCACTACTAATGATCACAGAATTAGTTCATTGTTTTTTTTGTTTTTTTTTTTGTAGATAGGATAGTTACAAAGAAAGAGGAAGTATAAGACAATGAGATGGAAGAAAATCCACAATTAAGAATTCACATGGACATGAATAGAATGAACTTTTTATAATATATAAGAGGAGAGCAGAATGGATTAAAAAAACAGAACCTTACAGTTTATTAGTTACAAGAAACATTTGAATGATACAAGATTAAATGAGAGTTAAAGTGAGGCACTAAAGCAGAATTCATGGTGCTGCAGTAGAAAGAAGATATGGATTTGATAGTAGAAAGAAGATATGGAATTTTAGAAAAAAATTAGACAGTTAGACAGTATACTAAAACTTATAGAAAGTCACAGTGGTGCTTAAAAGAAAATGTATTCATATCCATGTGCATGTGTTTATACATTTTAATCAATAAAAGGAAGAGAAAACAAATGGCTTGCTATATTCTTAAAAAAAGAAAAATTCCAACTAAGTATCAAAATAGAAATTAAATAATTCAAAGAAAAGATTAATAGAATCAAAAGTAATGATACCATTGAATTGGTAAAAGTAGGTAAAACTGCAAATATTTTGAAAAAAACTAACAAAATATATAAACCATAAGCCAGTTTGACTGTTAAAAGGGAAAGAAAAACTTTATTTCCAGGATGATAAAATGAAAAGTGAGAATTTATAACAAACAATTATAGGAAATTATTAGAAACCATATTACCTAATTATTTATACCAACAAAAATGATAACTTAAATGAAATGAATATATATTTACAAAAATGTTAAATATTCTGATGAAGAAAATCAAGAATTTAAGTAATGCAATACCAGAAAATGAAACTAACACATAAATGATCTCCCCAAAGGAAGAAAAATCCAAGGGCCAGATTTATTTACAAGCAAATTATACCTAATTTCAATATTAAATAAACTATTCACAAGTAAGAAGTTACATGATGAAGCACTTATATTCAAATATGAGGTGAAGAAAAAAAGGTGAACTAACAGCCCCTATGACACAAATGTGGTCTTGAGTTCCTAGTGGTAGTGACCAGAAAAGAAGAAAAGAGGTTGATTTTTACAAAGAAGAAAACAAGGAATTCTGAGACAGCTTTGAAATGAATGAGTTGAATTGATTACGCACTTTCAGAAAAAAATAATCTATACATAATAGAGTTACTCTTTCAAGTACAATAACTTTTCTGTCCTTTTGTATATGGAAATATTAATGTTTGTTGTCAACTTCAGAATAAGAATTTATATTTTTATATGAGCTTTTCAGCTTTGGAAACAATCAAGGCAGAAAAACTCAAGGTAACGTTTGGTAGTTTAGAGAGCCAGTTCATAAGGAAAGACAACAAACCCTGAGAACTACTCTTTGCCTCTTTTTTCACATGCTCTTCTGACTTCAGGAGAAGGTTATATCCTTCCCTTTCCCCCCTCATGGCATTTCACGTAAGAGCTGTGGCAAATGTTGAGAATAGACTGGGAGTCGTTAGGTATACTTGTAAGGAATACAGATAGTCAATGTAATTCAGACCTCTATTCTATGTAAAGGCCTTCTTTTCCCACCCAGATTAGGAAGGAGGGAATTTATATTATGCCATCTCAACCCCTTTATGTTGAGCTATCTACATCTACTAGCTACAAAATTAAGTGTACCAGCTGAGACTATGGAGTATAATTTTAGGAGTTAGAGCTTATATTGCACTTGAACCCTGTCTAGTATTTACTTCCCTTAGGACCCAACTTGCAAGCCATGATTGTGAGTTGCAGAGTAGCATTTAAACTGGGTGTTAATCTTCATCTACAAAATGACAAGATTAAATCAAATAATCTGATAGATGTAAATAAAACTCTTTGGTGCCAGTAAAGTTCATTTCTGTATTTTTGCTCCCAATTGGTGGCATGACTCTGCATTTAGTAGACATTATAGAATCAGATATCCAGCCTTGCAAGGGATTTCCTGTATTGGTTAATCTGATTCCTTAATTTTACAATTAAGGATACAAAATTTAAGTAATTTACCAAAGGTCATCCAAGCTGTAAGTGTTAGAGGCAAGTTTTTATCAAGATATTCTGACTTTATGTTCTAAACCTCTCATAATCAGGGAAATGCAAATCAAAACAACTCTAAGGTATCACCTCATACCTAGCAGATTGGCTAACATGACAGCAAAGGAAAGTAATGAATGCTGGAGGGGATGTGGCAAAGTAGGGACATTAATTCATTGCTGGTGGAGTTATGAATTGATCCAACCTTTCTGGAAGGCAATTTGGAACTATGCCCAAAGGGTGATAAAAGACTGTCTGCCCTTTGATCCAGCCATACCACTGCTGGGCTTGTACCCCAAAGAGATAATAAGGAAAAAGACTTGTACAAAAATATTCATAGCCATATTGTTTGTGGTGGCCAAAAATTGGAAAATAAGGGGATGCCCTTCAATTGGGGAATGGCTGAACAAATTGTGGTATATGTTGGTGATGGAATACTATTGTGCTCAAATGAATAGTGAACTGGAGGAATTCCATGGAGACTGAAACAACCTCCAGGAATTGATGCAGAGGGAAAGGAGCAGAACCAGGAGAACATTGTACACAGAGACTGATACACTGTGGCACAATCGAATGTAATGGACTTCTCTACTAGCAGCAAGGCAATGATCCAGACAATTCTGAGGGACTCATGAGAAAGAAAACTATCCACATCCAGAGAAAGAACTGTGGGAGCAGAAACATGGAAGAAAAACAACTGCTTGATCACATGTTTCAATGGGGATATGATCGGGGATGTAGACTCTAAACGATCACTCTATGGAAATAGGTCTTGATTAATGACACATGTAAAACCCATTGGAATTGCATGTTAGTTTGGGGAGGGGGCTCGGGAGAGTGGGGAAAGAACATGAATCTTGTAACCATGGAAAAATATTCTAAATTAACTAATTAAATTTAAAAAAAATCTTCTGAATTTAGAGCTACTATTCCTTCCAATATACAAAAGCTTTCTTATAAATGTTTATTGGTTTGGCTAAGGTGACTGTCTTCTAGCTCTAAAATTCCATAATTACTATGTCCACAAAGATGTACAGGTATTGTTGTTGAGTCATTTAAACAGAGAGATGCCCACTGGTCTGCTTTAAATAGGGGAATACAGAGTTAAAATTGAAGCTTAGTGAGAATATTGAACCCCATGTATGATAGGTCAGGAGATGAGATGAAAACATATCTCAGTACCTAGTTTTTGGTACACATAAATCCAAAACTTCTTGGCTAGCCAATCGCCTTTCTCTGACATGGGCTCCACTGCCCCCAGGTTCTGAGAGGAAAGAAGAGGACTAAGGTAGATAGATGTTGGACTGCCACCTAATGGTAGCTCCCATGCTCCTTGACAGGTGTTGATGGAACCAGTGCTAAGTTGTTCCATGGCTCATTCATTACACCCGACTAAAGTCACATAAATCTCAGACTATTGCTCACTCTAAAAGAAAATTTTTAAAGCCTGAGTTAAGCAGTTAATTCTTCAAGACTTCCCCCACTGATTGTTCTTATGCAATTCTTTCCAGAAAATATTCCCTATCCCTCATACATAATCCTGGAATTGCCTAACTCTTGAGGCTGGAACCCTATGTCAAGTAATGCTTTCCTGACAGTTTATCTCCAAAAGGACTTTCCTTCTCTAAGATGGCAAAAGAAGAGTGTAGTATTCTGACAAGCAAGAAAATGTGCAGCCTCCCTATCTCTGCCTGCCACCAATTCTATTAACTTTCCAAAGTAATTAAATTGGATGGATGACAAAAGCCCAAATAGAAATCTAGTCACTGGCTCCTAATTACCTCAAAGCTCAAATGTGCAACATGGAACAAAATTGTATCATTCATCTCTTCTAGTCTGGGAACTTAATTTTAATAATCTTTCGCTGCCTCCACCTTCAGTTCTAGCCAAACTAGACTACTAGCTAAGCCCCAAAGACAGTATGTCAACTCTAGCCTATAGGAATAAACACAATCTTTCTCTCATGCCGGGAATGCATTCCCTCCTCAGCTCTACCTGTTAAAGTTTTATTCCCTCAAGGTTTGCTGACTGGTTTAATTCATTTATTTAATTTAAAGATTCAAGCATTTGCAGTCTACAGCTAAGTGTAGGGAGGAAGGAATGGAGAGAGGATTAAAACAAGATCCTTGACCTCAAGGAGTTTACAGTTTAGTTAGATTAGTAAAATAACTTTAATTAAGATTAGATGAGATTAGTTGAAATTAATAAATGAAATTAACACACAAATAACTATAATTAGTTAGATTGTAAGAAGAGAGGGTAAACAAATCAAAAGATTATGATAGATGACTTTTAAGTCTGAAATTCAATAAATACTCCATTAAAAGAAGGGATCTTAGCAGGATCAAAAAGAAGAAGGATTTTAAATGCAAAAGCTCCAGAGATGGAATGGTTTATATTCCAATAATATGGGGACAGAATGAATCAAGGCAGATGGAAGATAAAGGTGAGGTGCTGGGAAAGAAATCAATATTATTAAAACAGATTCTTAATTGTTTTATGTCATATATCATCTTGGCAGTTTGGTTAAACCTATATAGATCTCTTTTCAGAATAATGCTTTTAAATGAATGAAATAAAATACACAAGAATTCAAAGGAAATCAATTTTATTGGACTATAATTATCAAAATTTTAAAAAATAAGTTTCAGGGTCAGCTGGGTGGCTCAGTGGACTGAGAACCAAACCTTGAGATGGGAGGTCCTAGGTTCAAATCTGAACTCAGACACTTTCTAGGGTGACCCTGAGCAAGTCACTTAACCCCCATTGCCTAGCCCTTATCACTCTTCTGCCTTAGAACCTATACAAAGTATTGATTCTAAGATGGAAGGCAAGGGATTTAATAAAAAAAAATAAGTTTCAAAGATCCCAAATTGAGAACTTAAGCTTTAAAAATAAAATCCTTGCTAAGAAAACTAGTTAATTATAAGGAAATAACATTGACTCCATTGTTAACTTTGTGACTTTAGACAAGTCATTCAACTCTCATGGTCTCCATTTTTTTCATTTTTAGGAGGCTAAGCTGTGTCTAAGATCATTTCTAATTCTAAATTTATTATTACATGAGAAAAATGAAAAGTTGGAGCTCCCTCCTGGTTCCTATTACCTAGCTGTCTGTTCTCATTGTCCTAAATGGGTTTCCCTTTTCATCTTCATTCACACTTAAGATCATTCTTAACCCTATGTCATCCTGTTTTCCTTACAATATATCCCTTATAACTCAAGAGGACAAAAAGAGTCTTGTTTGCCAAATTCCCACGCCTCTATCACACATTTTTCTCACAGTTCAAAGCTTCTGTTCTGTCTTGGGAAGTTTGTAGCAATGTGTATTCTGAATCCAAGGTCACCCTAATAAATTTAAATGTTCAATCATACACCCTGGTTTCAACAACACAGAAGAAATAAACTACATAAATGACTTGCAACAGAAAAAAAATAAGACTTTTCTCCTTCATCTTTCAGAGGAAAGTTGGGTACTTACTGGACATTTGTTCTGTACAGTGCCCCATGCTGTAGTAAGCCTAATTATTTGAGGGTGTAGATGCAGAGCAAAGAAACATCATTTCAGTCTATTCTCAAGGCACTTACAATCTGGAAAAATCCTCACCAGAAGCACTTAGCTCATCGAAATTTCTCAGTAAATGTTTGCTGATAATCATGATGCAAATTTAAAAAAATAGGGCACTCACAGAGCAAGTAAAAAATATAGCATGGGTGCTGATCATTACCAGAAAGGGATACAATGCAGAGACGCACAGAAAAGGCAACATCATTTCTAAAACTAGCAAAGGTGATAACTTGATATCTAGTTCTGGCTTAAGGTCAAAGCCCATGGCATGGTCAGACTACCTATGTACTTCAAAGTCCATAAATGCAAAGTTCTGCTGGAAAAGTGTTCATATCCCAGATCTGTCACTGATAAGCAGAGAGACATTGAGCAAGTCAATGACAGTTAGATGGCTGGATCTGGAGTTAGGAAGACCTGAGCAAAAATATAGCCTCGCAAGTTTACTAGCTGCATGAACCTGGACAGGCTATTTAACCGCTGCCTGCCTCAGTGTTGTGAATTATGAAATAGGGATGATAACACTATCACATTTCACAAGGTTGTTGCAAAGATCAAATGAAAAAGTATTTGTAAAATTCCTTGCACATGATAGTGCTTGATAAACGTTTATTCCCTTCCTTCATCATCCTCATCTATGACGTGAAGGGTTTACACTAGATCGCCTTTCAGGTCCCTTTCAGCTCTAAATGGATGACACACAATCATATCCTTCCTCTGAATCTTCACCCACAGAAAAGTAAGGTTCACATGTGGCCTCCAAACTTCATCTCTTCTATTCTGCTCCCACCGGACTAGTTCTGCCTAGGACTTTCTCTGGCTGAATTTCTTGTCTGTTCTTTAAACTATCTCTGGACAGAATTGCCATAAGCTTCTGCTTTCATCTGTTTAGATCATTTCTGCATCAGCTAATCCAAGAATGCCATATGGGCACACACCTGCTCCTAGGACACATGCTTTGCATCTTTCTAGGTATGCCCTTTACACTCAGGCCTATGCACAGAGCTAGTGTGTAAATATGATTAAAAAAATACTCTCAATCATGGAATCTTGGAACAAGAAGAGACCTAGAAGGGTATGTAGGTCAAATCCTTCTCTTTACATGTGGAGAAGCTGGGGTTCAGCAAGTGTCACGTAGCTAGACAAAAGTAGAGGCACATCAAGGGAGCAAGTCTCCTGACCACCAAGGCAAAGAAAGCTCTTTTCCCTCCACCCCAGTGGCACCATTTGTTGGACCAATATATTAGAGTGCTGATTGCCCTCTCAAGTCTCTTCCTGCTATCAACTCATGAGCCCATGATTCTAATGGACTCGTTCAGAACCAGGAATAGAATTGATGCAGGATGGTAATGTATATTAAGTATGTCAGCACTTGCCAAGATTCTTTGCCATAAGATGTTAAGGTACCACTAATGCTTTCCTAATGCAAACTCTCTGTGTTAGCCCTTTACAAATAATTATACTTAGATTAAAATAGAAACTTGTAGGATCCTCGGTTTTCTTTTTTGGTTGTTTATTTTGTTTGGAGGGAGTAAAAATTTGGGAAAACATGAACAATTTTAAGATTATCACAATAATTTAAAATTCTATTGAATGATACCACAATTCCAAGTAACTAAAGCTGTTCTCCAATGCATTTTTGTCTCGTGGGTGACTTGCTCCTTGTATAAACTGCACAGTGCTTTTCTTATAACTTTGATTTTATTATCTAAAAAATAATTGGAGAACATCATCAAGGGAAATAGTAATAGTAATATGAGTTCATCTTTATATAACACTTTCTTCCCACAAACGAAAAAACAAACTTGTGAGATTTCTGAGATTAGGGTCTCTATTTTGCAGAAAAAGAATGCAAACTTGGAAAACATGAGTGATTTCTTGTCTAACCACTGGATGTTAGAGCCAGAATTTAAACCCAGGGCTTTTAACCAAAAGCTAGGTGCTCTTTTGATCAACAACATAAACGACAATAAAAGAGGGTAACCTAAGCCAAATCATATTCTCTGTATTCCTTCCACTGAGTTTTGTAAAGAAACTTAGACTGTCATGCCCTGGAGGGCAAGAACATTTTGGTTCTGTCTTTGTTTCTGCAAAATTTATCAATGTCCTAGCAAAGAGTAGGTACTTAAGTGTTTGGTGAATTGAAATGAATTTCAACAGAACTTCAAATGAAGAAAAGTGAGCAGGGAGACAAAGTGCCAGGCGATTTCGTGTATCCGGTTCCCCAAACCTTGATTTTATAGAGTTTTACTTTAAAAAGCCAAGCTGCCATACCTAACTCTTGACTACAATATGAACAGGAGCTACTTTATTCTTCTAATTGATGTATATATGTTTGCCAGGCAAATGTGTTTCAGATTATATGAACAGACTGAAGGCTGGAGGGACATTGTCAACGCCCTCTAGGTATCAATATCGGCCACTAGAGAGAAAGCAAACTGTGGAATAAGGCATTTCATCTAGAATAGTGAATGCCATTGCCAAAGCATTCCTATCACGGGGGAAATCATTCCTATGCTCCCTACAAACGGCAATTTGATATTCAGACATATAGCTGCATAGTTTCAATTTATGATCCTAGGAAATAGGTTTAAAAATTAATAAATAAGTATTCTCTAGGTATGTTATTAGCAAGTACAGTGCTTCAGGCCATTTTCCTACAAACTAGATACAATTCTATCCTTCACAAAAGGTATGAATGCCACCAGAAATGATATTAGATGGATGATTCTCTAAGTGCCACAAAATACATTCAAGAACTGGGTATTAGCTCATGTTATTTAGTATTTGGTAATTATGTATATCCTCTATTGTTTCCAACTTTTTCTTATTAAAACCATTACCTTCCATCCTAGAATCAATACTATGTATTGGTTCCAAGGCAGAAGAGTGGTAAGGGCTAAGCAATGGGGGTTAAGTGACTTGCCCAGGGTCACATAGCTGGGAAGTGTCTGAGGCCAGATTTGAACTAGGGGATGGTTAAACAAATTATGGTACATTCATGTAGTAAAATATTCCTACAGCACACAAAATAGGAATATAAAAAAGTTCATGAGGTATGGAAAGATATATATGAATATAATACAGAGTGGAGAAAGCAAAACCAGTAAAGCTATATATGGAGTGACAAAAGAAATGAACAGAAATTAATTAAGCAAGCAGTTATATAATGACCATGCTTGGTGCCAGACAAGAGTTGATAAAATATACTTCCCTCCCCCAAAGATGGGAGACTATGGGGGTAGAATGGTAAGTACACTGGCAGACACAACTGATGCTTTGCTTAGTTTGGATGAACTGCTTTTTTCTTTCTTAATTATTTATTACAAGGGATTTGCTCTCTGGTAATGGAAGGGAGGGGAATAAATTCAGAAATGAGAGTGAGGGTTTTTTAAGCTATCAGTCAAAGTGAATTTTTTAAAAGATACGGTAAGCTTTATATGTGATTCTATGTAACCAAGAACTACACATCAAAAAAAAAAAGAACCTGTTCAAATTACAGCAGAAATTGTAGTAGTTACACCTGTAAATACAATTATGCCTGCAGAGACTTTTTTAAAGGAGAAGTAGAATGAGGAGGAAAGCAAGCTGTAATAGAAAGATTATTGTTAAAGAGTCAGGAGCATGTCATTAACTATGTTAGTAACCTTGAGTAACTCATAATTTTTCTGGGGTTCAGTTTTCTCATCTGGAAATTGGGAAGAGAAGAGTTAAATAATCCCTTCAGCTATGAAATTCTATTGCAAGTTATTTGGAAGGGGAAAATAGTAGGATCTCCAGTGAATATTATATAATAATTGTCCTCTGTTTCTTTGGCACAAAAATCCAACCAGGAACACTACAGAAAAGGACAAGCAAGGTCAGCATGAGAGTACTAAGCTTGGAATTAAGCAGACTTAGAAAGAAACCTTAACCTCTCACACTTACTAGCTGTCTCATCACAGTCTGCATAAAATGCACATTTATGTGTATTTATTAAATTTGTTATTTATTGAATGCCTTTTCTTCTATGCATTCATGCATACATACTTTGCTTAACCTCTCATGGTTCCAGTTTCCTCCTCATCAGAAAATTGGTTATAACATCTATCCCCTAGAATCTTTTTAGGCACATATGAGATAAGCAAAACCTTTTGCAAATGATCGAGTGCTAAATAAATATCAGCCACTGTTCTAACAAGGGCAGCTAGATCATGCATTGGATAATGCTGGACCTGGAGTTAAGAAGACTCATTTTTTTAAAAACCCTTACCTTCTGTCTTGGAATCAATACTGAGTATTAGTTCTAAGGAAAAGAGTGGTAAGGGCTAGGCAATGGGGGTGAAATGACTTGCTCAGGGTCACACAGCTAGGAATTATCTGAGGCCACATTTGAACCCAGGACTTCCTGTCTCTAGGTCTGGCTCTCAATCCACTGAACTACCCAGCTGCCCCAAAGACTCATCTTCTTGAATCCAAATTCAGCATTAGAAACTTATTAGCTATAAGACCCTGACAAGTCACTTAACCCTGTTTGCCTCAGTTCCTCCTCTGTAAAATGAGATAAAGAAGGAAATGAAAAACTCCAACTCTATATCCAAAGATATTTGAGTATCTTTGGCAAGAAAACCCTAAACAAGGTCATGAGGAGTCAAAATAACTGAAAAATGACTGAAACTGTTATAGTTAGAAAGATCAGCCATGTGCATGTTAGGGAGGACAGAAAGAGGAGGGAGAGATGATGGATATTTGCTTTCCAAATAAAGTACACAGTCACCTGTAGTAAAAGTATACATGTATTTCCACTCATTAGGATGACCTAGACAGATGTAGTTTTCCTCTAGGCTGCTATTAAGAAGTGATATGGCTTAAGATGTAAATGAGAGGCACTTTCAACATTTAAATCTTGTTTTTTCTAACCTACACAGCAGTGTAATAACCATTTCTCCTATCACAGTAACTACCCACTTTAGTAGATTATTAGTGATTTTATTAACTTCCTACAAATTCTCCTTAAATAGAACATTTTAATATAAATAAAGATCAAAGCGATATTTAAGGCCCTGCATGATCTGATTCCAACTTACCACTTCATCCTTATTTTACATCATTCCCCTTCATATACACCCAGGATGTTCCAGAAAATACACATAACTGCCTTGTTCCTCATCTCATCCTTCCCTCTCCTGCCTCAAGGTATTTGTGCAGGTGGTCTTCTATGCTTGACACTCCCTCCCTCCTCTTCTCTACCAAATGAAATCCATATTTTCTTTCAAGGCCCAACTCACCTTTCCCATTTAGCAATTGCTGATGACCCCACTTTCTACCCTTTCTCCAATTTTCCTTCAGCACTATGACTTGATGTCTGCTTTGCCCTGATCATACTCGACCTTGAATCATTCTTGTTTATAAATATGTTGTATCCTTCAAGCTTCTTGCATGTTAAAGACTGTGAATCCCCAGCATCTAACAGAGGGATTTAATTTTCAATTCACAAATAGAGTAAGTTTCTACTGTATAAAAGATGGCACTCAACACTGGTGATGCCACAAAACAAAACAAAACAAAACAAACAAAAAAAACCCAGTGACTGCCTTCAAAGATCTTAGTCTACTCTGGGATACAACATGTAAAATAATAAGTGAATACAAGATAATAATATGAAGAAAGAGAGAACATTAATAATTAAGGGAATTTGGTATCACTTCCTGTAGAAGGGGTACAAGAGCTGAGCTTTGAAGGAAATAAAGGATTCAATGAGGTATGGGGAAGGAAGGAGAGAACTTTGAGGAAAGAAGAAAAACCTGGGTAAAGGCATAAAAGCAAGAAGAGATTGAATAATGAATTCAGGGAACAAATTGATCACTCCAGCTGGAAGGTTAAGTCTATAAAGAGGAGTAATGTGTAACAAGGAAAAGAAAGGTAGACTAAAGGAAGATTGTTAAGGGCTTTGAATGTAGATGATGTTTGAGCAGGGGAATAAGAAAGTCAATTATGATTCTGAAAGATTATTTTAGAAATTCAGAGAAAAGAATGAATTAGAAAATGGGGATTCTGTATGCAGAGTGAATAAGTAGGAGGTGGTTACAGTAGCCCAAAGAAGAAACAAGGTTCTAAACTATAATGGATGGCCAGAGAGAAGGACATGGGGGTGCAAGCGATGTTGTAGAGACAGAATCAACAAGACTTAACAACTGATCAGATATGGGATGTGATGGAAAGGGAAAAATGAAAGATGGTTCTGAGTGTGAACTTGAAAGACTGAAAAGATTATACTCTCTTCAAGAGAAATAAGAAAATTTGGAGGAGGGATGGGTTGGCAGGAAAGAAAATGAGTTCCCTTTTGGACAAGTGCCTTAAATTTATCAAAAATTGCCTAAGGATTTTTAAAGACATATCATATCTCTTTGAGATAGACTGGAAGTAAAGCAGAAAGAGCATCGGATTTAAAGATATCAGATTTAGGATCAAATTCTACTTCTGCTAAGTAGGGTAAGTCACCTCAGATTTCTGGGCCCAAGTTTCTTCATCTATAAAATGAGGGATTTGAACTGGATCACCTTTAAGATGCTTTCTGGCTCCATATCTATGATCTTATGATTTAGCCATTATTTCTATCCTTAGTATGATGATAAGAGTATCTTAATCATACCCAAAAATTTCTCTTAGGACTTTTAGGAAATATAACAAATGGTAGTTCCTCAAAAGGTTACCGCTGGAAGGTTAGCTGAGGAATTTAGTCCAAGGGGCAGCTAGGTAGCACACTGGATAGAGCACCAGGTCTGGAGTCTGGAGGACTAATTTTCCAAATTCATCTTTTCTGATTTTTTTTCCTTCATGGAGAAAATAATCAAAGAAAAATAGAAAGTGGTTAAATTATCAAAAATTCTGACGTCCAACATACAAATTCTCTTCAGAATATACTTTGTTCTCCTTTCCTTCAGGCCAATTAACTTTACCATTTATAACTAGTGCTTAAGAATTTCTAGAGTTTGAAACCAGATCTGCCTCAGAAAAGAATCTGAAAGAATCCTAATCACCATGGAGGTCAAGAGAAATTACTTACAAATGACCTTTCCATTGCCCTTGGCCTCCTGTTTAACAAAATAATTTCACAGGAAGAAATGTTATTCATGTTCTGTTATATCTGTTTCAGTTCTCAGAAACACACACACACACACACACACCCCAAACCCTGAAGCAGCAACTTTTGAGAAAGCTGAAGAGGTTGGTTTTTATTTTTGATAACAACATGGAGTCATCATTTACAGATAGTGGAGCTGGGAGACAAAAGAAGACCATGGGGGACAATCTTTAGTCAAACTGATTTGGCCTCACAAATTAACCTTTAATAACTTGCATTCCAGGTTAGAGATTAGTTTTCCATTAGAGTGACAGCTACCAAGTAGGCACATAACTATAAAGAGAAGATTCAACCACTTAAAGAGAAGCAGTTTTGCAGAAAGAAAGTCAGAGAACTTCTAAAAACCTTCATAAAGGCCTTGCAAACTCTTCGCCATCAAGGGCTATCTTACTGTATTAAAAAAATGTAAACCTTGCAAGATAAAGCCACAGGGAATTTTTGAGGTGAGTGGGAAGGGCAGAAATCAAAACAAGTTGATACTCACAAGGTAAACTAGTTTAACAACCCCAAAGGTAAATATATATACATACTAGAACTACTAAAAAGACTACATAGCCTAAGTAGAAATGATTATATTGGCAAAGACAAAATTAGACAGTTGAGGCAACTGGGGAAATATGTCTGAATTCTGACATGATTAGTTTCTCCATCAACTGAGCATAATAATAATAATAATAACAATGGTTATGATAATATGTAAATATAATAATAATAGTGATAGGTTCTGGAGTTGTTATTTCATTGGCACAACGAGCTGCCCTATAAAAAAAATCCCACAAACCAATGTGAAGTGGCACTTTCTTTATCTGTAGTCTTAGGGAGTTGGCTTTATAGAGTACTGAAAGATTAAATAACTTGCTCAAGATCACACAGTGCTTATTTTTTTTAGAAGAAGAATTTGAATCCAAGTGTTCCTGGCAAGGAAGTCAATTCTCAATCTACTTATCTGAAATGCCCCTCAAATAAGAATATTAGGAAAATAGCCATTTGCCAACGGATTGTTTCTATCTAAACACCATTGAGTAAGATGATGGGGGAAATAAATAACAACAACATTTAAAGGCTTATATATATTTTACATATGAGAAAACCAAAGATAACATCCTTTAGAGATCACTTCTATTTCAGAGCATATGTCAACTAAAGAAAACTTTAAATAGTTCTTGTGCATATCAATAGGCAAATTCAGTAAGGATGAAACCAAGAAATTTTATGCACTGATAGTGAAAAGAGGAGTTTAATTGCAGGGATGGTTTTGACCTCTCAAAAGATTTATATACATCCATATATTCATTCCATATAATTAATATATTGATATATACGTATGTGTATAAGTATATGAAAAATAAACATATTCTCATATGTGTATATATACACATTGTGATTCTGTGCATATTGATATATACATGATGAAACTATAGTAATATTATATATCAAAATAAGCAAATATTCATTAACTTCTTTAAAGTAATATGATCCCATTGTATTGTGCTCCAAATGGGATATTTGCTAACTGGGTCAATGTTGCTTTGAAAGAAGAAATAAAGGAAAAACTCTATAATCTTTCCCAGTAGAGGAGTAATGCAAGGACACCTTGTTCTCAGCTATTCTTTAACATAGTTCTTAAAATGCTTGTGATTGCAAGAAGAGAAAGAAAGAAAAGTATAAATACTGACAAAGTAAAGCCAAAAATAGTTCTATGTGCAAATGAATGGAGAGTTTGCTTGGAAAATCTTAAAGAATAAGAAACTGAGGCAATTAACAACTACAACACATTATCATAATGCAAAAAAATTGACAAAATCATATGATAATAACACATCTAGAAGAAATGTTAAAATTCCATTCAAAATAACCACAAAATAGAGTTATAGACACAAGACTCTTAAAAAGCTTTGAAAATTATAGGATATTCATGATCATGGTTGATCATGTGCCAATAGAGCATAAATAATGAAATTACCTAAATTGGTTTACAGATTTAGTGCTACACCAAGATGCTTTATAGACTAAACAAACTGGGAACATTAAAGAAGCAAAAGACATAAAAACTCCAGGGGAATAATTTTTTCAAATGGGAATGAACAGAAAATAGCACTTCCAAATTTCAAATTATATTAAAATATCAATTATCACAATTATTTGGTTTTCATAAAAAAGAAAGTAGATCAGAGAAACAGATGAGAAAAACAAGAAATAAAAAAATACTTGAACTCATTAAAACATTGCTTAATAAATTCTAAAATATAAACTTTATGGGGGAAAATTCTTTATATTTGACAAGAAATGCACTGAAAACTGGAAAGCAATTTAGAGGAAATTAGATTAGACCAGTACTTCTAAACCTGAGACCATAAACTTAAAAATTTTTTTTTAAATAAATGTATGTCATTATAATTGGTTTCCTTGGTAATCTTATGTATTTGATGTACTTAGAATCATTGTTCTGATAATGGTTAGAAAGGCATCACACACACACACACACACACACACACACACAGGTTAAGAACATCTGGATTAGACCAACATCTTTTTTAATCTATCACAATAATTTCAAAATAGACCTGAATATTTTTTTTAAATCACACTACGAAAAAAGAAGAGACTATCAAGTTCATTTCACAACAATAACTAGTGAAACAATTCATATGAAATAGAAAAGCTTTTGAATGAACAAAAACAATGTAGGTTGAATAAGAAGGGAAACTGTAAACTTGGGGAGATGTTTGTATGAAATATTGCTGAAAAGAATCTGACTGCCAATACCATATAGGTAGCTAATTCAAATAACATAAGACTAAGAGTTATTCATCAGTTGATAAATGTTGAAAAAACTATGAACAAATAGTTCTCCAAAAAATTACACATTACTTGCAAGCATATGAAAGATCACTTCAAATCACAAGGAAGAGAAAAGGAAATCAAAACAAATGTGAAGGTTTTACCCCATAGCAAGAAAATCGGCAAAGATGGCAAGAATTGGAAATAATTGTAGATGGAGGGGCTGTGGGAAAACAGGCTTACTAATGTCTTGTTGGTGGAATTATGATATGATCTAACCATTTAGAATATTTGAAATTTTGTCAAAAGAATGAATAATATGTCCATATTCTGTGATACTGCCATAGGTCTATACTCCAAAGACATCAAAGGCAATGAGATTTTAGAAATGACTTATAGTCATGGAAGCACTTTTTGTGGTAGTAAGGAACTAGGGAGTAGGAGTGGGAGAAAGCAAGTCATTCAACTGGAGAATGGTTAAACAGGCTGTACATTAATAAATTACAATAATATAATGGACTATCACTTAACTGTAAGAAATGACAGAATGCTTCATGATTCATAGAAAATTTTTACATGAACTGATACAGAATTAGATGAATCAAATCAGAAGAAAAACAAATACAATAACTAAAAATCAAAAAGAGAAAGCATAAAATAAAACTGGATTCTAGTTAATGTTAATTAGTAAGTTTAGATCCAAAGAGGATGGAGCTGAGATATAACTGAAAAAATGAATCTTCTTCCTTACACTGAAAAAACAGGAGACTTTAAGTATGGAATATCACAGATTCAGTTGGATATAGTTAAACTGTTAGTTGGCTCTGATCAATTACTGTTTTCTTTCTCTTTTTTTAATCTGTGTTACAAGGGATGGTCCTATGGGTAATGGGGAAGAGATGGATATATTTGGAAATAGGTATGATAATAACCAAAAAAATCAAAAGTGTTTTTGAAAAATTGAGGCTAAATAAATGTATTATGTGTCTATTTGAAAACTAGTAAGTTGCAGTTTACTTGAAATATATGATTTGATACCATGGGTCTAGAATTTCAGAAAATAGATTCAAATACTGGATCTGCTTTTTACTACATAGATAACCTCAAGTAAATCATCCAATGTTTCTGTATCCTCATCAGTACAATGAAAATTATTTCTGAAGTTCCTTTTATCTATATTATATTAATCGCCTTGATTTTCCATAGAATCAAAGTAATGCTTTCCTAGGCAGAGATATAGTGAGTTCTTCCTATAGTTTTTCATGTGAAATATCATTTAAGATTCTGTAGAGACAAAATTAATGCACCAAGGATAACAAGGGAATGGTCAAATGGAGGGGGAAATTGTGTTAAATTTCTCTAAGGTTTTTGGTATTCAAGACATAGATTATTTAGATAGATACTTTGGCATAATTGTTATTCATCAATAGAGAAGTGGACAAAGGATATGAACAAACAGTTCTGAAAAGAAGACCTGTAAAATATTCGCAGCTACATGAAAGAATACTCCATATCACTAGAAAAATTTAAAATGATTACAAAGTGAAGTAAGTAGAGCCAGGAAACCAAGAAACATAATAACTGCAACAATGTTAACAGGATGAACAATAATCACAAAATAATTAAAATTGAATGTTGCAAAATTATAAAGACCAAACTTGATCCCAAATAAAATACATGAAAAGATGTTTTTACCCTCTCCTTTTCAGGGGTGTGGAACAAAGCATATAACATTAGACTTTTTTCAATGTGTTGATTGTGTATTTTTTCCCTTCTTTTTTTTTTCATTAACCCCCCCCTTCTTAAAAAAATTCATTAAAAGGGACAATTCTTCGGGGCAGGTGGATGGCTCAGTGGATAGAAAGCCAGGCTCAGAGATGGGAGGGCCTGGGTTCAAATTTGACCTCAGATACTTCCTGGCTGTGTGATTTTGTGCAAGTCACTTGATCCCCCAATTACCTAGCCCTTAGTGCTTTTATTCCTTGGAACCAATACTCATTATTGCTTCTAAGAGAGGAGGTGTGTTTTTAAATAGCTCTTTAATAAATGTAGGCAATGTAAAAAAGAAAAGATGCCAAAAATTTTTAAAAGAAAAAATTAAGACCATATAGTTGTAAAACTAAAAAAGATAAATTGTAAGTGAAATCTCATATCAGAATTTGTTAAGTACAGCAATATAAATTCAGTCACAGAGAAAACTGAAATTGATCCAAAGGGATATATATCATTAGCTGTTACATGGCAAAAAAGACACTAATCTTTCTCCTTAGACCTATTTGTTTGCTAAAGATCTGGTGTCCCAGTAATTTCTATTTCTCCGTAGACTCATCTCTTTCTCTGCTCCTTTTGCCTGTTTAGACTAGCCTTCTCTGATTTTTCTATCCTGTCCTTCATTCTCTCAGCTCAGTCATGCTTAGCTCCTCTGGAGACTCCACTATATCTCTCAAATCAACCAATTTCTACAACCAACTAGCAAAGCCTTATCTAGATTTACACTGTGACCAGAACAGAACTAAGATCTTGCTTCAGGGAATACAAAACAGAGAGTGTTCTATTCAGTCCAACAAGCCTTTATTAAACTCCTACTACATGTAATGGCAGTAAAGACTAGAATAGGGGGTTGTAAGCCTTTTTGTGTCATAAACTCAAAGGCAATTTGGGGAAATGTAAAGAACTCTTGTCAGAATAGTATCTGCTGCCTGCATTCCTAATTAGAGGAAATACTACAGTGACAATCAGGATGTATGTTTTCCCATCTAAGTTCACTAACCCCTTGAAATATAGTAACAAAAATGGCACAGTCCTTGCCCTCAACAAGCTGCTACTATATGACTGTTCTATAAAAATTCAAGGTATTCACGGACAAGTAAATGCAATGACTATGCCTAGTAAATATAAAACATTGGAGCTGGGGGGGTGGGGGGGACAAAGAAGACAGGGAGAGCTCCAATGGCTGAGAGGATCAGGAAGGCCTTTTCATAGGAAGGATGAGGCTGCTGTTTCATTGGCAACTAGAGCTGTCCAGAAGTGAAGAGGAATAGCATAGCTCTCATAGGGTATGAACCCAAATGGCAATGAGTTTACAATCTGGTTGAGAAGAGACATTATATCTCAAAGAAACACATCCAGTTCTCTCAAAGGAGCAATCTTAAAATGAGAGGAGTTCACAAGGTGTCTTAGAGAAGAAGAATCTGTTCTTCCTGCATACTCTTTTTTAAAAGACCCAAGATATATTGAGAATGTTTTGTTTTTCTTCCAGAATTTTTTTAGGAAACAATAAGAATGAATTATTGAACTAGCTATAATATTTTCTTCAAAAATTCCCTCAATTTTCCCCTTGATATTATAGTAAGGCAAAATCACAAGGGTTTAAGAGGAGGAAGGAAGAAAAGTAATTTGAAAGAACAGATGATCAAGCACTTTGACTCAAAAATATTTTTGTTAGCAACAATTGGTGGAGCTAGGCAGTGCAGTGAACAGAGCCCAGAACTTAGAATCAGAAAGGCCCTAGTTTGAATTTTGCCTCATACAACAGCTGTGTGGACCTGACAAATCATTTAGCTTCTTTGTGCCTTAGTTTCCCCATCTCTAAGCAAGGATTATAATATCACCTATGTCACAGAGATGTGAGTTCTACAAAACTTAAGTGATATATATATGTGTATATATATATATATCACTTTATGATAATGAGACATTTTGCAAGTATTATCTCATTTGAGCCTTATGATCATAGTATGATATCCTAAATGCCGATATCTTTATTTTCCAGCTTAAAGAAGTTTTAAAAGTGATATACTCAAGGGGTAGGTAGGTAGTTTAGTGAATAGAAAACCATACCTGGAGATAGGAGGTTCTGGGTTCAAATCTGACCTTAGCCACTTCCTAGCTATGTGACCCTTAACTTACTTAACCCCAATTGCCAAACTCTTTCTTCTTTTCTGCATTGCAATAAATACTTGGTATTAATTTTAAAACAGAAGATAAAGGATTTAAAAAAGTGATATATGCAGAATCACTTTTACCCATGGTTTTTGAAGAATCTGAATGTCCAAGAGGAGGCTAAATAGTACATAATATACCTTTCTTAATGAAATGAAAAAAAGATTTAATATAAATGAAAAAGATTTACATCCAAAGAGGAATCAATTCACAAGATCATTTTTAAAGGATTACACAAGTTACATGGAAGACAAGCACAAAGTTGGCATTAAAACTCTGTTCTCATGACTCTCAGTCAGGGTTCTCTCAACTCCTTAACACCTTTAGATACCAATAATTATTTATTGTTCATTTATGTTCAAGAAATAATTTTTTAACATTATTTTATTTGGTCATTTTCATACATTGTTCATTGGAAACAGATCATTTTCTTTTCCTCCCCCCAAAACTACTCCACCCCTTCCCTAGCCGACATTTGTCTGGGTATCACATGTGTCCTTGCTCTGAACCAATTTCCTTGTTGTTGGTATTTGCATTAGGGCGCTCATTTAATATCTCTCCTTGATCGTGTCTCCTCAACCTCTGTAGTCAAGCAGTTGCTTTTCCTCAGTGTTTTTACTCCCTCAGTTTGTCCTCTGCTTGAGGGTAATGTAGTTTTTTTTTTCTCTTTTCTCGTAGATCGCTGCAGGTTGTTCAGGGACATTGTAAAGCCATTACTGGAGAAGTCCATTACGTTCTCTTGTACCACAATGTGTCAGTCTCTGTGTACAATGTTCTCCTGGTTCTGCTCCTCTCACTCTGCATCACTTCCTGGAGGTTGTTCCAGACTCCATGGAATTCCTCCACTTTATTATTCCTTTTTGCACAATAGGATTCCATCACCAACATATACCACAAGTTGTTCAGCCATTGCCCAATTGAAGGGCATCCCCTCATTTTCCAATTTTTGGCCACCACAAAGAGTGCAGCTATGAATATTTTTGTGCAAGTCTTTTTCTTTATTATCTCTTTGGGGTACAAACCCAGCAGTGCTATGGCTGGACCAAAGGGCAGAAAGTCTTTTATCGCCCTTTGGGCATATAGTTCCAAATTGCCCTCCAGAATGGTTGGATCAATTCACAACTCCACCAGCAATGAATTAATGTCCCTACTTTGCCACATCCCCTCCAGCATTCATTACTTTCCTTTGCTGTCATGTTGAACAATTTGCTAGGTGTGAGGTGATACCTCAAAGTTGTTTTGATTTGCATCTCTCTGATTATAAGAGATCTAGAACACTTTTTCATGTGCTTATTAATAGTCTTGATTTCTTTAACTGAAAATTGCCTATTCATGTCCCTTGCCAATTTTTCAATTGGAGAATGGCTTGATTTTTTGTACAACTGGTTTAGCTCTTTATAGATTTGAGTAATTAGACCTTTGTCAGAGGTTTATGTTATGAAGATTGTTTCCCAATTTGTTGCTTTCCTTCTAATTTTAGTTACATTGGTTTTGCTTGTACAAAAACTTTTTAATTTGATGTAGTCAAAATTATTTATTTTGCATTTTGTGACTCTTTCTAAGTCTTGCTTGGTTTTAAAATCTTTCCCTTCGCAAAGGTCTGACATGTATACTATTCTGTGTTCACCTAATTTACTTATAATTTCCTTCTTTATATTCAAGTCATTCGTCCATTCTGAGTTTATCTTGGTGTAGGGTGTGAGGTGTTGATCCAAACCTAATCTCTCCCACACTGTCTTCCAATTTTCCCAGCAGTTTTTATCAAATACTGGATTTTTGTCCCCAAAGCTGGGGTCTTTGGGTTTGTCAAAGACTGTCTTACTGAGGTCATTTACCCCAAGTCTATTCCACTGATCCTCCTTTCTGTCTCTTAGCCAGTACCAAATTGTTTTGATGACTGCTGCTTTGTAATATAGTTTGAGATCTGGGACTGCAAGGCCACCTTCCTTTGAATTTTTTTTCATTATTTCCCTGGATATCCTTGATCCTTTATTCTTCCAAATGAACTTTGTTATGGTTTTCTCTAATTCAGTAAAATAGTTTTTTGGTAGTTCAATGGGCATGGCACTAAATAGATAGATAAGTTTGGGTAGAATGGTCATTTTTATTATGTTAGCTCGTCCCACCCATGAGCAATCAATGTTTTTCCAATTGTTTAGATCTAATTTTAATTGTGTGGAGAGTGTTTTGTAGTTGTGTTCATATAGTTCCTGTGTTTGTCTCAGCAGATAGATTCCTAAGTATTTTATATTGTCTCAGGCGACTTTAAATGGAATTTCTCTTTCTGATTCTTGCTGCTGAACTGGGTTGGAGATATATAGAAATGCTGATGACTTATGTGGGTTTATTTTGTATCCTGCAACTTTGAGAAAGTTGTTGATTATTTCGATTAGCTTTTTGGTTGATTCCCTGGGATTCTTTAAGTAAATCATCATATCATCCACAAAGAGTGACAGCTTGGTCTCCTCATTGCCAATTTTAATACCTTCAATTTCTTTTTCTTCTCTAATTGCTACTGCTAGTGTTTCTAGTACAATATTAAATAATAAAGGTGATAATGGGCATCCTTGTTTGACTCCTGATCTTATTGGGAAGGCTTTGAGTTTTTCCCCATTGCAGATGATGTTTGCTGATGGTTTTAGGTATATACTGTTTATTATTTTTAGGAAAGGCCCTTGTATTCCTATACTTTCTAGTGTTTTCAATAGGTATGGGTGTTGTATTTTGTCAAAGGCTTTTTCTGCATCTATTGAAATAATCATGTGATTTTTGTCAGTTCGCTTGTTTATATGGTCAATTATGTGGATGGTTTTCCTAATATTGAACCATCCTTGCATTCCTGGAATGAATCCTACCTGATCGTAGTGGATAACCCTTCTGATGACTTGCTGGAGTCTTTTTGCTAGTATCCTATTTAAGATTTTTGCATCTATATTCATTAGGGAGATTGGCCTATAGTTTTCTTTCTCTGTTTTTAACCTGCCTGGCTTTGGGATCAGTACCATGTTTGTGTCGTAAAAAGAATTTGGTAGAACCCCTTCTTGGCTTATTCTGTCAAATAGTTTGTATGGTATTGGGGTTATCTGTTCTTTGACTGTTTGATAGAATTCATTTGTGCATCCGTCTGGACCTGGGGATTTTTTTCTTAGGGAGTTCTTTGATGGCTTGTTCATTTTCTTTTTCTGATATGGGGTTGTTTAGGTAATTTATTTCTTCTTCTTTTAGTCTAGGCAATTTATATTTTTGTAAATATTCATTCATATCACATAGATTGCCATATTTTTTGCCATATAATTGGGCATAGTAGTTTTTAATGATTGCCTTGATTTCCTCTTCATTAGAGGTGAGGTCTCCCTTTTCATCTTGGCTACTGTCAATTTGGTTTTCTTCTTTCCTTTTTTAATTATCCTGACCAATACTTTGTCTATTTTATTTGTTTTTACAAAGTACCAGCTTCTAGTCTTATTTATTAAATCAATAGTTCTTTGACTTTCAATTTTATTAATTTCTCCTTTGATTTTTAGGATCTCTAATTTAGTCTTCATCTGAGGATTTTTAATTTGTTCACTTTCTAATTTTTTAATTTGCATGCCCAATTCATTGATCTCTGCCCTTCTTAATTTGTTTATATATGAACTCAAGGATATAAATTTTCCTGAGTACTGCTTTGGCTGCATCCCATAGGTTTTGAAAGGATGTCTCACCATTGTCATTTTCTTCAATGAAGTTATTAATTGTTTCTATGATTTGTTCTTTGAGTAGCTGGTTTTGGAGAATCATAGTGTTTAATTTCCAATTAATTTTTGATTTATCTTTCCATGTACCCTTACTAATTATTATTTTTATTGCACTGTGGTCTGAGAAGGTTGCATTTATTATTTCTGCCCTTTTGTACTTGTTTGCAATGATTTTGTGCCTTAGTACATGGTCAGTTTTTGTGAATGTACCATGTACTGCTGAAAAGAAGGTGTATTCCTTTTTGTCCCTATTTATTTTTCTCCATATGTCTACTAACTCTAATTTTTCTAAGATTTCATTTGCTTCTCTCACCTCTTTCTTACTTATTTATTTATTTGATTTATCTAGTTCGGATAGGGGGAGGTTCAGATCTCCCACTAGTATAGTTTTTCTATCTATTTCATCCTTGAGCTCCTCTAGTTTCTCCTTTAAAAATTTGGATGCTCTGCCATTTGGTGCATACATATTGAGTACAGATATTTCCTCCTTGTCTATGCTGCCTTTTATCAGGATGTAATTACCTTCCCTATCTCTTTTAACTAGATTTATTTTTACTTTGTCTTTGTCGGATATCATGATTGAGACTCCTGCTTTCTTTTTATCATTTGATGCCCAATAGATTTGGCTCCATCCTCTTACTTTCACCCTATGCGTATCTACCTTCCTAATATGTGTTTCTTGCAGACAGCAGATGGTAGGGTTTTGGATTCTAATCCACTCTGCTTTTTGCTTGCATTTTATGGGTGAGTTCATTCCATTCACATTCAGAGTTGTGATTACTAGCTGTGTATTTCCCAGCATTTTGATTTCTACTCCTGGTCCTGCCTTTTCTTCTTTCACTATTTCCTTCTATACCAATGTTTGTTTATAGTCAGCCCCCCCACCCCATTCCCTCCCTTATTTTACTTCCCTTTCTACCCCCTCCCTTCTTATTCTCTCCCTTATTTTCCCCTGTAGTCCTTTTAAAATTCCCCCCCACCCTCTCCCTCCCTTGTACTGCTTCCCTCCCCACCAGTCCGTTTTTTACCCTTCTACTCCCCTATAGGGTGCAGATCTATTCTCTTCCCCAATGGATTGGGTTGTTCTTCCCTCTTTGGGTCAGTTTCAAAGTACATAGGAGTTGAGTATTTCCTGTCTCCAACCTCTTTACCCTTCCAGTGTATCGATGTTCTCCCCCCTCCCTCCATGAGATTCTTTGTGACATATAAATTTACCCCCATTTGTTTCTTTTCCCATTTCTTTTAGTCATAACCTCTTTTCTTTTTTAGCTCTAGTCATGTGTATGTATATATATATATATATACATACACATGTATATGTATTTATGTATGCATAAATCTATATACCTATTTATGTCTTGTCCTTTCATCCTATACAGTTTGTCACTGTTCCCTCTGAGTGTAATTCTTCTAGCTGCTCAGGTGATAGTTTTTAAGAGTTACCAATGACCTCTTTTCTTATAGGGATACATATCATTTTAACTTATTGAGTCTCTTATAAAATTTTTGTTGTTCTTTTGCTTGTTTTTTCCCCTCTTTTTTAATTACCTTTTGATGATTCTCTTGAGTTCTGTGGTTGGACATCAAATTTTCTGTTCAGGTCTAGTCTTTTATTTATGAATGCTTGGAACTCTTCTGTTGTGTTGAATGACCATACTTTCCCCTGTAAGAATATAGTCAGTTTTGATGGGTAGTTGATTCTTGGTTGTAGACCTAGTTCCCTTGCTTTCTGGAATATCATATTCCATGCCTTTCTGTCCTTCAGTGTGGATGCAGCCAGATCCTGTGTTAACCTCACCGTGTTTCCATGGTATCTGTATGGCTTCTTCTTGGCAGCTTGTAATATCTTTTCTTTCATCTGATTGCTTTTGAATTTGGCTATAACATTTCTTGGTGTTGTCAGTTGGGGATTAAATACAGGGGGTGATCTGTGGATTCTTTCAATCTCCACTTTCCCCTCTTGTTCTAGGATCTCAGGACAGTTTTCCTGAATAATTTCCTCTAGTATTATGTCCAGGCTTTTTCTTTTGTTGTGGTCTTCTGGTAGTCCAAATTTTTTCTTAAATTGTCTCTTCTTGAACGATTTTCTAACTCATCTGTTTTGTGAATGAGATGCTTCACATTTTCCTCAATTTTTTCATTCTTTTTGTTTTGTTTTATAGTGTCCTGCTGCCTTGTGAGGTCACTTGATTCTAGTTGTTTTACTCTGGTTCTTAAAGATTGGATTTCATCTCTGGCTTTTTGGTTGTCTTTTTCCTTCTGGTCTGATTTTCTTTGAAGATTGTCTTTCATCCTCTTTACCTCGTCTTTCATCTCCTTTGCCTCATCTTTCATCTCCTTTGCCTGATTTTCCAGCTGGATGATTTTGGCTTTCAGGACACTATTTTCTTGTTTTAGTTCAAGTGCCTCTGTTTCCAGATGACTTATCTTAGTTGTGTTTTGACTTCTTCCACAGCCTGTATCCAATTCGCTGGGATTTCTGGTTTAGCTTTTGCTGATCTCTCCCCCTCTGTTCCATTTGCTGAGTAGTAGCTGTCTATTGTAGTTTCTTTCTTCTTTTTCTGTTGTTTGCTCAAATTCACCCCTTCTTTACTCCTCGTATTTGTCTATGCTCTTGTTCCTCTCATTTTCTTTGTTTTTTGGGGACTTCTATCAGTCTCCCCTCTTGGAGCTTTAACAGAAGATCTCTTGGTGTATGTAGTCTCTGGGGGAAGGGTGTTGGGGGTTTGAGCTTCCCTGTCCTCTGGAGGCTTTTGATTAGCTTAAAGTCCAACAGTCAATGAGGATGGGTGGGGAGCCTGGGCTTCCCTGAGTTCTGGAGATTTTTGATGGGATTAGATTCAGCTGGTTTTTTCAGAAGACTCTGCTCTCTAAGGGGGGATGGGTGGTGGCTTCCCTGGGCTCTGAAGGTTCTTGATGGGATTAGGTTCAGCTGGTTCTTTCAGAAGACTCTGCTTTCTAAGGGGGGAGGTGTAAGTGTCCTTCCTGGGCTCTGAGGGCTCCTGATGGGATTAGGTTCAGCTTGTTTGTACTGAATGAGACCTAAAGCAAAAAACCTCCTCCTCCACAATCTGTGTTGAATGCCCAGAGACTGGACCAGGTTGCTTTCAAGGTAAGCTCTTTGCCAGCCCTGTTTCTGTTCTTTCAGAAGCTCTGAGGGCTCCTGATGGGATTAGGATTGGTATGGGCCAAATGATCCCAGAGCCAAAAAAAAAAAAAAAGAAAAGAAAAAAAAACAACCTCCTCCTCCACAGTCTGTGTTGAATGCCCGGAGACTGGGTTACTTTCAAGGTAAGCTCTTTGGAGCAACCCCTTTGCCGGCCCTAAGATTTCTCTCTTTTCAGTAGCTCTGAGGGCTCCTGATGGGATTGGGTTCAGTTGGTGCCCTAAAGTTGGGACCTCCCTTGAGACTCAGTTGGAAGGACCCAGCCAGGGGTCTACAGGCTTCCTCCTTCTCTCTATGTTTCCCTGCCATCTGTGTTGGACGTCCCGGAGACTGGCTCAGGTTGCTTTCAAGGTGATTCCTTCAAAATAGCCAGCCCTGGGGCCCTTTTGCCGACCCTGAAGTTCCCGCTGCTGCTGTGGGCTCAGCACTCTGGGTTGGGGGGGATGGGTCCTGGGACCTTCCTTCTGCCTGCCCCTTAGATCCGAGTGATCTAGGGTTTTGGCTTTTGGGGGGCTGTACCTTTTGATCCAGGTCCGGGAGGATGGTTCCCCGGGTCTGTCCTGTTGTTCAGCTTGAATTTTGGTGTCCTAGGAGCTCTCAGTTTGCGATCCATAAGGAAGGGTTTCTGAGGTCTGAACTTTTGCAGCTTCTAAGCCACCATCTTGACCGGAAGTCTCTACCCACTCCTCAAGAAATAATTTAACTAAAGCCAAAAATCTCCTATAATAACCCTGAGTCTTATACACATTAAATAGTAAAAAAAAATGCCAATATGGTTAAGGAGGGGTCAGGAAAAAAATCCAACTTCATTTTGCTTTTTTACTTTTCTATTGAGTCCAGAATAAGCCAAAGCACACTTTTTCTTAACTAAATTTATACATCCTATCACAAAACTAGCATAGAAGAAATCGTTTGTAGTCTGCACAGTCAACATCTAAATTCAAGATCTCATCTCTCTCAGAAGTGCTTAATATGTGAGCAGTTTTAAATTGTCCCTCAACTGGAAAATGTTTTTAAAATGAGTGTAAATAAACTACTGAAAACTGAGAACTTAGAAAAGGATGAGAAGATTTATGAACTGATAGAAAGTGAGGTAAGCAGAACTAGGAAAACCAGGAAGCAATAATACACATGACATGAATAACAAAAAAGCCAAATTTAATATTATGGAATTATAATGATCAAGTTTGGTCTTAAATAAAAGTTAAGGAAATGCACTTCCCTTTGCTTCTGTGAAGAAACGGAGAACCATGCATGTGGAATATTGCATACATTAAGCTAGTTGGTTGATATCCTGGTTAGATTTACAGAACTGAACTTTATTTTCTCTTTTAAAAAAAGCATTTGTTTACAAGGGATGGCCTGATAGCTAGAAGAGGGGGAAAGATACATTTGGACATGAGGTTGACATAAAAACAAAAGATATCAATGAAAATTTAAAATTTTTGAAGAATGTGGGCACTATGAGAAGACAATAACAATCTTCCAACACAATTATTTTAATTTAATTTCCTCATACCTTCCATCTTGGAATCTATAAATTCTAAGTACTGGTTCCAAGGCAAAAGAGCAGTAAGGGCTAAGCAATTTGGCTAAGTGGATTGCCCAGGATCACACAGCTTGGAAGTATCTGAGGTCAGATTTAAACCCAAGACTTCCCATCTCTATGCCTGGCTCTCTATCCATTGAATCATCTAGCTACCCCACATTTGAAGTATTTCTAACCAGTCTTTCTGAACATAAATCCTGACTTTTAAGAGTAAGATTATATTCCAGTTACCTACTCTAGCCTGATGTGTGCAGAAGTATGCAGTACACAAATAAAAAGTAATTTATTTTCCTGCTTTGAATCAGCAGTATATTTTTCCTAGGTGTCCAGTTTATACACACATTTTAGCATAAATAATTGATGAGGAAAGCAACAAACTACATGCATCCACAAGATTATTTCATATACGTATTCTTTATGTATCTCCTCAATTAAACCCCCAAGGAAAAACAGCTTAATAATAGCTACCTAACTGGTCTCTTCCAAGATAAGTAGATAGGATCTTCTCAAAAGCAAAGTTTTTTTTTTCTCAAAACTACTTAAAAAAACAAAACCACTCATTTTAAATCCTCCAATGCTCTAAATAATAAGTTTAAAGTAAATGATTTTCATGAAATAATCTCATTTTTGCTTAATATGTATTTTAATAAACTTCATTTTAAAGCACATTTAACTAATTATTTATTCAATTTACTTCATTAATAACTAACTCAGTATTTCTAATACAATAAATGTTTGTGTTTTAAGGTTAACCTCATTTTAAAAAATCCTAATTAAGATTTGTTGATTCAATTCAAAGTATCTAGACTTTGTTGTTCTGTTGTTTTAGTCATATACCCATTTGGGGGGACACATTTTCTTGAAAAGATACCGGAATGGCTTGCCATTTTCTTCTCCAGCTCATTTTATAGATAAGAGACTGACAAAAAACAGGTTTAGGTGACCTGGCCAGGGTCATACAGTTAGTAAAGCCAAATCAAAATTCAAAGAGATTAATCTTCTTGCTTTCAGTCCCAATGCTCTATCTACTGAGTCACCTGCCTGCCCCCCAATGACAACAACAACACATTAGTTTCTAGAGATGTATAGAGGGTGGATTAGGGAGTATATATTTGAGGTTATTCAGGATAGTAATAAAAGTGGATTAGACCATCAAGAGGGAAAATTGATAGAAAATGAATAGAACTGTGGGACTACTTTCAATATCTTTTTTAACATCACTCTCATTTCCAAATATTTCTCTCCCTTTCTCTTACCTCTCAAACTATCTGTTTTTAACCAATACTTTTTGAAAAGAGAAAATAAAAATCAATTCTGTAAATCTAACCACAGTATCAACCAACTCTGATAGTATATGCAATATTCCACCTGCATGGTCCCCCATTTCTTCAAAGGAGCAAGGGAAAAAGAGAAGTAAGAGGTAGGTAGAAGACAGGAAGAAAACCAAGAAAGTGGTCTCTCAAAGAATCTAACAAGAGAAAGGGTATCAAAAAGGAAGGCATCAACTAAAGAGTCAAATAATAAAGACTTAAAAATGATAAGGAAAAGGTCGTTGGATTTAGTAATGAGAAAAAGAAAGGAAAGAAAGATAATTTTTATTTAATATAGAGTGCAAAATATTTGGAACAAAAAGTGATTGTGATATTTGTGACAGCAATGATCAGATGTGTGCATGTGTGTGTGTATGTGTGTGTATGTGTGTGTGTGTGTACTTTTTCTGACATTAGGATGACTTAGAAATCTGAGTGAAATTGGATGGAACTGGTTCCCCATCCTTTGCTAATTCTCTTTCAGATGAATGATGGATTCTGTATCATGTATACATATTATACTGCTCTCTTTTGTCGTGCTATGAATTCAATGGTTTTAAGAAGGAATATTACTCTAAGGAACCATGAAAAAAAAAACTGTAGCTCATAAAGAGCACACTTCAATGACTGTTAGAGATAACACAATGACTTTTTGGTATAAGATTTCTTAGTATTTCAAGAATTATTCAAGCCAACAAAGAACAGGATTGGTCACATTGAAGCATAAATAAAGTACAGTTAAAAACTAAAAATAACAATAAGAACTAATAAACCATTACTGTGAAATGGTTTAGTTAATCCTCTGGAAATAAGCAAAGACTTTCAGTGGGACCTAGCAACTGAAGGAGTTATTACTGACTCCTCTTCAATATGGTATAGACTTCTTGAATTTAGAATGATGAGAAGACCAACAAAAAGAACAGCAACTAATTATTATAAAGAAGAAAAAAACTGTTGTCATGAGCCAGACAGTACAAAGACTAGAGTGAAGTTTGGGAAGATACTTTCTAGTTATGAAATTCAGTTTTTCAGTCAAGGATCTATCTACCAAAACTGTAGTCAGAAGTCTATCTAAGCCTATAAGATCTTGGCATTTTTATCAGGCAACAAGGAGGTACAATGGATACAGAATCAGGCCTTAAGTTGGAAAGCTATAAACTCAAATCCATACTCAGACACTTATTACCAGAATGATGCTGGCAAGTCACTTAACATGTGGTTTCCCCATCAGTAAAATGGCAATAATAATACCTCCCAGGGTTGGTGAGGTGGTCAAATGAGATAATAATTATAACTTTATATAAATTATATAAGACTAAGTGCCACGGAAATGTTAGCTATTAAGAGATGCTTCATTAAAATGTTTTAAAGATTATTTTATTTAAATTGTTTACTCAGTAGAGAGAAGTCTTTTCACCCTGAGGGAATGATGACCTCTGATAAACAAATTGACATAGTAGGAAGCAGAATTGTTCCAGAATAAAAGAAATTTCCAAATAGAGATGGATTCGTACAACAAAACATCATACTAGTATTACAAAAGGTTAAGAAACTTTCCAAGAGACGAAGACAAACATTTTTCAGTGGCCCAGGAGCTCACCTGATTTAAACTCATTGAAACCTTAGGGGTTAAAATAATTTTATAGCAAATGTCTCTGACAAAAGCCTCATTTTTCAAATACATAGAGAACTAAGTCAATTTTATAAGAATAGAAAGCATTCCCCAACTGGAAAATGGTTAGAGGAAGAAATTAAAACTATCTATAGTTCTATGGGACAAATGCTCCAAATCACTATTGATTAGAGAATTACAAATTAAAACACCTCTGAGTTATCATCTAGCATGTAGCAGATTGTCTAACATGACCCCAATTTTTTTTCACAAATCTAAATAGACAAAAGAAATGAGTTTGAGTGGGATGAAGTGGGCAGCACATCAATGTATATCAAGAAATTAAAATCACGTAAGGAAATTCAAGGACCAGGGAATGGGGAAGCATTACAGAGAGAATTTGGATAAAAATCAATGGAGGTAGAATCAAAAACAATAAGTCATTGGCATATACTATACATCACCTGGACAGGAAGATGAAATACCAGAGGAATTCAAGAAATAAATCACCTTTCTTTTTTTTTAATTTTTGTATCATAGAAGCCTTTTACATTTAAGAATTTCTATCCTAAGAACCAGAACAGGTCTTTAGAACATCACTTGATGAAATCATAATAGAATCATATTGAAATTTGTAGCTGGGAGGAACCTGAGAGTATACAAAATGAAAAATAACACTAATATGCAGCAGAAGCTCAATGCCTTTGTAAGTTAATAGATGACAAATCTCTATACTACAAATATAGACCTCAAAATATCCTTAAGTATTCAACAAATAAACTATACTGGAACAAAACATTTTCACAGACAAAACTCTTAGCTATAATCACCTGAATATAACATTTTTAAGAATAATATTGTTTTAAGAACAATATTTTAATAGATGTCATTACAGCATACTCATAATATCTAAGCTACAAAGAATGAAAAACTTTCAAAACACAGAGCCCTAACAGAAGAAATCAAAACCAATCTTGTCCCTCTTATCTTATCTATTATTAGAGTAGTTCTAAGGATACTTTCAGTGAGCTTTCAGAAGATAAGATTACATCTTAATATTTATTTTTAATTACCAAAAGTGAACTTTTGTCCATCTGTACAAGTGTCCATAAACTATGAAACAGAAGATAAGAAGTAATATAACAAATTATCCTAAGACTATATGAATTACATCAAATACAAAAAGAGAAGGATGATAGTAATGATGGAAATTGGCGCTCATATAGGTTTTCAAGGCATCTATCATACATAATTTTATTGGGTCTATACTACAGTCTGGCAAACTAAGTTGTGCAGGTGTATTGGTTCCAATTCCCTATTCCAAAATAAGGGATGTGAAGCTCAAAGAAGTTAAGATGACAGCATGAGACAATGGGTTGGATTTGGAAACCAAGGGATGTCAGAATTCAGATTCTTATCCTAACTATTTCTGTAACTTTGAGGAAATAACTTCTCAGGACCTCAAGTATCTTTATTTGTAAAATGAAGAAGGACTAGGAGGGAAAGGATCTACTTGTACAAAAATATTTATAGCTGCTCTTTTTGTGGTGGTAAATTGAAGGGATGTCCATCAATTGGGTACTGGCTAAACAAATCATGGTACATAAAGGTGAAGGAATACTATTGTGCTGTAAGAAAGAATGAACATGATGATTTCAGAAAGAACTAGAAAGACCTACATGAACTGATATAGAGTGAAATAAGCAGAACCAGGAGAACATTTTACAGAATAATGGCAATATTGTAGAATTATCAACTGTAAAAGACTTAGCTATTCTCAACAATACAATGATATAGGACAATTCTGAGAGACATGACAAAAAATGCTATTCACCTCAGAAAAAGAACTGTTGGAGTCAGAATGCAGATGAAAGCATATAATTTTTCACTTGTTTATTTGGGTTTTTGTTTGGGGGGTTGGATTTATATGATTATTCTCTTGCAAAAATGAAAAATTTGGAAACATGGTTTGCATGATAATACACACATAACCCAGATCAAATTGTGTGCCAGCTTTGGGAGCAGGGTGGGAATGGAGGAAGGGAGACAATTTGGATGATATAACTTCAGAAAACTGATGTGGAAGTAATTGGTGAAAAAAATTAATTAGTTTTTTTTTAAAGGAGCAGCTAACATACAAACACCTATTAGCACCGAATTTGGCTCAGAGTGGGTACTTAATAAATGCTTATTGATTTGTTGACTGTATAAGTTGCTTCCTACTATAAATTGATGAATCTAGGATTCTATGACCTGCCGAGGATCATATAGCTAGTAAGTTATCAGAAACAAGATTAAACTCATGTCTCCCAGACTCAAAGTTCAAAATTCAATCTAGCCTAACCTGTTCCTGAATAAAAATTCACTTTATATCTGTAGTCTTTACTTGAGGATCTTGAATGACAAAGAATCTGTAACTTCCCAAGCAGCCCATCCAATTTTTGGACAGCTCAATTTGTTAGAAAGTTTTCCTTATATCTAGTGTAAATTTGTTTTGTTGAAACTTCCACCCACTGCAACTAACCAACTTAAACCCACTGGCACAAACTATCGTTATATATATACATACACACACACACACACACACATATATATATACATATATACACATATATGTACATACACACTATATATAGATATCAAGAACTGCAGGCTAGCCATGCCTCTTTCATCATTGCTGCGGTGACATTTGTTCTTTGGACCCAAGCAGAAGTCTTTACATTTATTCCCATTAAATTCTATCTTATTAGATTTGGTCTATCATTCTAAACAGGATCTTTTTTGACTCATTTCTATTATCTAATACGTTATCTAACCCTCTCAGCTTTGTGTCATTTGAAGATTTGATGAGTATGTCATTTATCTCTTCTTCCAAGTTATTGACAAACATATGAAAAAGCCTAGGGTCATAGACAAATCTTTGGAATACTCCAGTAATAGTAACAACACCAATATAACAATTTAAGCAACATTTATATGCTTAGATTTTAAGTGCTTAAATGAATTTTAATTTAAATGGCTAAGGAAGCAGTTAGGACACTTTAAGATATCACAAGCTCTTTACATGTTATTTCATTCCTTCCAAGTTGACATCAACCTATTAAACTAATTTTTGGGTAGGGTCACTCACAGATCTGAACCTATTTTGCTATACTATTATCTAGTACACATTTCTCCATTTTCTCCATAATTTATCAAGTGCTTTACTGAAATCTGGGTATTCCAAATCTATAGTTTTATCCTGATTTCCCCAATTATATATCATTTTATTTAAGAGTAAGTTAGTCTAACATGATCTTTTGATGTACAATAATTGATTTCATAATAATGACTGTCATCTAGAAAAGAATAAATGGTACTTAATCTATTTTATTTTTTAAACCCTTACCTTTCATCTTAGAATCAATATTGTTTTTTGGTTCCAAGGCAGAAGAGTGGTAAGGGCTAGGCAATGGAGGTTAAGTACTCTATTTTAAGGGTAGGCAAATAATATAGTATATTTTACAAAGATTACCACTAAAGTGCATAAAAGAAGAGGGCAAAATACTAGATTTCTGAAATACTCAGTTATCCGTAATGAAGCAATGAAGTAATAGGCTTTAAAGAGCTTTGTAATGACTGAATATTATTAATACTATTATCCACTTCCCAAGAATTCTATTAGTTTTACTTTACCTGAGGGAGGAGGAGGGTCCAAGTAAAGGCCAGTTCAGCTAATTTGTAAAACTCACCACTAAATGGTTTAGTTCTTGAAAACTCTCTTAATGACTCTGACTCTCTAGGACAGGTCTCCCCAATTTGAAAAATGTTTTTTCTAATGCAGAGAACATTGAGTTGGAAATCAGGTTTAAAATCCATCCTTAGTTAAATCTTGAGATTATCCATGGCCTTGAGCAAGTTTAATCTCCTAGTTCTCCACAACTAAATTCAGGATTATCTATTAACCTTTCCCCAACTACTATGATGTTCTCTGAAACCATAAATTAAAAGATGTTTGTAAAGCCCTGGAGTTCCCTAAAAGAGCAGTGGTGTGTGAATGCAGGGTGTTAGCATTATAATGCTATCACAAGATAAGTCCCAGGGGCATGATGTAGAGAATATGTAAAACATAGTTCTGGAATGCATTTTTTTTTTAAATTCCTCAGGTTGTTCTCTAGACTGAAATAGTAACTCAAGTCTTCAATCTTAGTTGAGGCCTGGAAAGTCAAAAAGCAAGAGACCAGAAAAATTTATATAAATATAAAAGAACCATCTGTCTTTCATGGGAAAATTAACCAGAAAATAATGTCAAGTGCTGTGAATTCCTCCATTGCATAGCATGAAGGTATAGTCATATACATACATAGTCACTACTGACTGTGGCAATGGCTCTCTTCTAGGAAAACCAGAAATATTTACTCTTTTCAGACTGATCTTGGTCCATCAGCAGGAATTGGGGTTCATGCACATTCCATTTAATTCTAGTGGAATTTTCCTGAAGGTTTCATGACATGACTCTTATCCAGTTGACACTCCAGCATTCCACGGTAGCCTCAGAAATGACTGCATGAAAGAAACTATTCAGTATAACTTAGCCAATGCAAATTCTGAGTTGCCAGGTCTTACTATTATCTTGTCATCTTAACTTTTCATTTGCCCTATTTAATTTATTTCCTTTTTGTTTAAGTTGATTTGTCAAAATTATTATTATTTTTAAAACCTTTACCTTCTGTCTTGGATACTGTGTATTGGTTCCAAGGCACAAGAGTGGTTAGGACTAGGTAATGGGGGTTAAGTGACTTGCCCAGGTTCACACAGCTGGGAATTGTATGAGACCAGATTTGAACCTAGGACCTCCCGTCTCTAAGCCTGGCTCTCAATCCGCTGAGCATCCAGCTGCCCCCTGTCAAAATTATTTTACGTAATGATAGTAATATCCTTTCAAATAATGCCTATTCTTTCAAAAGAAACATAATTCTATCAATAACTCACATTTATATAATACTTAAGGTTTGGAAAGCATTTTACAGATCTCATTTGCTACTGATGATAGTTCTATGAAGTAGGTGCTAATTATTACTCCCATTTTACACATGAGGGAAATTATGAAAGATAAATGGACTTGCCTGGGGAGGCGGTATATAAAGTAAAATTTGAAGCCAGATCTTCTTGAATCCAAGACTTACAGTCACATAATTTATTAATACTTTATTTTTGCATGATAATTTTCTATTTGTAAAACACTTTCATATACGTGAACAAACTGAATCTTCCACTACTCCATGATATATGTGGGACAAAAATTATTTCTATTCTACAGATGAGGAGACTGAGACTCAGAGTTGGTGACTGAATGGGGGTCAGAGAAATCTGGAAAAAGGCAGGTCCACCCCTCTTTACTATAGTTTACTGTGTCCTAGTAGAATATATCATTTGGAATTATTTTGCTATTGGAATAACTGAGATTGCATAGTCTGTCTAGATTATCTTATTTTTATCCTGTGATAATTGTTCTTTTCAAATTTTTGACTAAGGGGAAACATAGTTCATAAGTATGGAAGAGAGCAATGCCAACTCACAGCATTACATTAAATTCATGATTACAGGGCCAACCATCCTTAGGCAAACTATTATCAGAATATGCATTTAGAAAATGAGCTGGCTCCCCTGTCCTCTATGAAAAGGAACCAATAAAATAGTAGGAATAACATTTAGAATCTCTAAAGTATCTAAATTCAAAGAATTATAAAATAATAAAACTGAGAAGGACCTTAGAGATTCATAATGAGGACCACAAACTCCAGGGGGACAGAGGGCAAAAAGACTAGGAATACATACATCTGATACCAATTATTATCACTTTGATCTTCATTTGGATTAACAAACTATCATGTGATGGTCTATGAAATGTTGACATTAAAAATCAGTTTTCGTATTAATGAATGTTTGTGATCTAGCCTGATCTAGACTAATGCTCTCATTTTGCAGATGAAGATTCTGAAGTCCAGATATATAAAAGTGATTTGGCCTGGGTTTTAGAGCCAGAGGACCTAGGTTCAAATCCCACATCTCTCACTTATCTATCTTTGTGACCATGGATAAGTTGCTAACCTCTCTGATTTTCAGTTTCCCCATTTGTAAAGTGAGAGGTTTGGACTAAATGATTTTGAAGGTTCCTTTCAGCTTCAAATCTAGGATCCTATGATTAAAATGTTTTTAGTGACAAAGCCAAGATTAAAACCAAACTTCTTCTAACCTAATTTCTAATCTAAAATACATGTATACATAAATAAATATATATGCATATTTATGAGTGTGAATGACTCTTCTATCTTTCATCATCTAAAGGATTTCTTTCTATTTCACATATTTCTATTTCTATCCCTTCATTATTCTCAAAATATTTCATAGACCTCACAACATCTCAATAAACAAAATAAATGAGAAACAAGGATGCATTGTTTAAGGGTCTTTGCTTCTTCTTAAGAAGGATTCAGAGTGAAAAATAAAGTTAAAGAAAGTCATCTGCCCTACTAAGTTCTCAAGTTGCTGACATTTTAGGCCTGGGTATTCCGACCCATACACAAACCCAGAGAAGCAGCTAAGGAAAGTTACGAATAAATAATCTTTGGGAATTCATCCCTTGGATTTGTAAGAGTGACTGGGAATCTATAGTGCTCTAAGGTACAACAGAGTCTGAGGATGTTAGATCACAAAAGCATGGAAGTGTAACCTGGAGGAGAAGGTCCATAAAATAATTGGAAGTTCTCAATATGGTCAACAACATAATCTCCTTTGGCTGGAAAATAAGCTATAAAATAGGAGGCACTTGGAAGTAAGGAGGATTGAGGAGGGGATGGGGGAACTAAAATCTTCTACCCTCCCTCTCTCAAAAGGCCCTCTAAATTTTAATGCTTCTCTAACTTAAATATACACAAAGAGAGTATACAGAACATTCAGAGGCAGAAAGAGACCTCAACTTTTAGCTCTTTGGCCAACTTTTACCTGAGAATACCTTTTTTATAACTGGATATTGAAATGGCTACAAATAGAAGTTTATAAAATGGAAACAGTGACAAACCTTGAATTCTAGTAGTTCTAGGGAGTTGCCCCTTACATTGTCTCAACATTCCATTACTTGTTTGTAACAATATATAATCCAAGGCCTTCTATTGCTCTATAGCTTTAACTCCCACGAGGAAGTATCACTTTCAGCAAAAGACTCAAACATTTTTCTGTGTAGCCAATGATGGAGGGTTGGGAGGGTGGAGGAAGAGAGAAAGGGGTCATGGGGTCTTTTCAAATTGTTTCACAAAAAGTAATAAAGTCTTCATATTGCAAAGATAGCCATATGTAACAACAACAACAACACACACACACACACACACACACACACACACCCTGTTACATATTCTGCTTAATATTGTCAATAGCTTTACTGATGAAACAAGATGTTTTCAACAGGCTTATAAGTCATCTTAAATCAGTGATGATGGAAATTAGACTTGCTTTATTTATTAACAAGTCTCAGGTGGTTTATGCAACTACACTAGAAATTTACTTTGCAGTTTTGCAATGGAGATCATACCCAATCCAGCATGGAGACTCTTCAGTAGAAGATAGGAAAAGTATAATTGAGCTGTAAAATCTTATACCCTATTAAAGTCATATTTTTTATGTTCCTAAAAACAATTCAATGTACTTGTCAAGCTTATTAAAATGAACAATTCTTAATCAATCTTTTAGTGACGCAACTTTAGGAATGCTAAATTAGGGCAACAATAAACTACAAATAGGAGTTTTGACAGCAGAGGCCGTGGGCCATTAGTCTCAAGACAAACTTTTACACTCATCTAGTATGGGATATCTAGATTTGGTGGAAAGAATATTGGACTCAGTGTCAACAAAAATCAAGGTTTTAATCCTTTTTTCAATATAAATTAGCTAAGTAACTATGGAAAAGTCACAACTTTTTGACCTCTCAAACTTTTTTATCTGCAAAACAGAAATAATATCTGCGATTACCTATCAGGATATTGTGGGGCTCAAAAAGGCCAATTTACACAAATTACATTATTAATCCTGAACTACTATAAAATACCTACTATTATAATTATACAAAGTTTATAAAGAATTCAAAGAAATTCTGACACAGATCACCCATAATTTATGTTATTTTTCAAAATATGGGAACATTTTGCCCAAGCCCCTTAAAGCTGTAGTTCTTAAAGATAGTACCTATTCATTTCAAAGCATTTGGGCTCTAAGTTCTAAAAAGTCTTAAGTAGCTAGTCAAAAGGTTCAAACAAAAGTCTCTATTTTAAATTATTTCTATGCATTCTATATACAATGATAATCTGGAAGTGGGTTTAGCATTCTAGAATAAAATTGAATTCAAATTCAACCTCTGACATTTACTAGCTGTATGATCCTGAACAAGTCACTGAACTCTGTTTGCCTCAGTTCTTCGTGTATAAACTAAGCTGGAGAAGGAAATAGCAATTTGCCCAGTATCTATGCCAAGAAAACCCCAAAAGCGGTCATGAAGAGTCAGACATGACTGAAATGTCTGAACAATAATAATGACAAATAATAAAATTATCTAAGGCAGATTTGGATGTCCAGTTATATTTTATTTCATTGAATAGGGTGTGTTCTAGAAAATAAAATATTTTATTTAAGATCTCAAAATCAAAAGACTGAGATGAAAGTATTTCACTAAATCAACAAGAAGAACTTGATTTTCTCTTATGTATATTAAATATCTATATATTGGGTTTTCTTAAACTGAAGTATACCTGTGATTTCTGCCTAAGTTGGGGTTAGGAAAAAAAAAAGGAAAAGAAAATCCATTTGAATTATAGTCACTTAAAAAAAAAAAACTGCTTTATTCCCTGAAGTGTTGTTAGTTATTCACATAGTGTTAATGGGAAATAGTATAAAAGTTGATATGGTAATAGGAAGGATGTTTGCATAAAATGTTCATAAAGGGAGTCAAATGAAAAAGAAATAACTCATTATAAGCTTTATACCAGAATCAAAATAAAATCTTACATCCTGAAATATGTGTAGGTATATGGTATAGGGGTATACTCCTCATTTTCTTGTGTTAAAGAACTCTGGCTACATACTTGGTCTCTTACTTTTCATTTTTAACACTAATTATTACTTTAAAACAGTGATGTTTGTTATTTTTGTAGATTTTACTCACATTTTGTTGTTTGATATTTCAGCCTTAAATACCCCTCTCCCAGCCCAAAAAAAAAGCTAAATGTGAGACTTTAGCACCATGCTAAAAAGGGAGACTTCTTTTTTTCAAAAGGATTTTGGGTACACTACAGTGACTTTCAATAACCTGTCAATGTAATGCTACTTAATTGGTAATGGGACCTAGTGTTCATTGAGGAATAAAAATGAAAAAAAAATACCAAATGAAGAACCCAGCAGTGAAAAGAAAAACCAGGTAACCTGGTATAAGTTTTGAAGGTCAAACAAACTTCCAGTCTTGTGTTTATTTTTTAACTTCTAAAGAGTAGTACATTTCAAATGATTCTGTATTGCATTCTACAAAGAAACATAATTTACTGTCATACAAATGAGGAAACTAAGGCATCAAGAGGTTAACTGATTGAGGCAAGGCCATACAAAATTAGGCAGCAGATCAAAGAATAGAACTCTCAATTTTCAAAACTTCCAGGCCTCAGATCTAACCAATAGATCCTAAAGAATTCCTTTCCTATGTCCTTATCTTTATAGTGTCCTTACTATCCCACCCCTACTTCCCTGCATTTTAAAGGAATCTGCAAATCTAAAGGAATATAAATCATAGAATACAATCAACAAAATGCTTCCATGGAATGGATAATAGTGAAAATAGCTTTGTTTAAAATAAAGAGCATATTAAAAAATTTAAACCCTGCCTTTGTAAATAAAAGAGGCAGAATGTTTTAAATATGAACTCATTTCAGGAGCCTCTATGTCAGTAAAAATCAAACATATAGAATATTGGCCAGCTATGACTACTACAAGTTAAGATGCATTTTAATTATTGGCTTTTATGTCTTTTTCTTTTCAATTAAGAGCTGAAAAAAATTACTAAAGGTCAAGATCCTTCACCAATGCCTTCTTTTCAAATTGGTCCCATATTATCCTCCAACAAAGGAGAAAAGACATTTCCAAAAACTTCATGACACTTCAGAATAAAGGGAAAAAAAAGCATATTCAAATCGTATATACGTTTCTTCTTCTTCCTTAGGAAGAAATATTTAAATTTTAATTCTTTTGGTAAGCACACATATATTTTCAATGTTATACTAACACCAAGAAACTACTGCACCAGCATAGTATAGCTAGAACACTTATTTTGGTCCACTATACTTGTCAAAGAGATGGAGATCTTACAGTATTAAGTATCCTTTCCTATTTGACCCTCATATTAACAGAAAACTTAAATTAAATTAAGCCTGAAAATTCCTTTTCTTTCTGGTGGAGCCTTAAAATAAGGGTGCCATAGAATACGTGAAACAAGAAACAACCAAGCTAGGAAAAATAAAATTAGGAGAACTCTATACTACTATTCAAAGACTATTTCCCCCTCCCCTCAATATGAAATATGTATACTACCAGCCAGAAGGCCTCTGACCAAACCCTATTTTCAGGAGGTCCTTCTTCTAGTCTAAAAGTCAAAAGAAAGATAGGAGTAAATATCCTATTATGGATTCTAAAATGAATTAGTGAATCTTTGAATGTATTCATCTAACAGAGGTGATCAAGGACTGGGAAGTAGAAGAGATGAATTCATTAGAGTTTAACAGTGACTTCTGATAGAATAACATGGAATGGGATATGAGAGTAAATAATTTGGCTTCCCAACAAAATCTTTAAAGCTAGAAAATGTCTAGTGTCACCGTTCTTATGCTAACACTCATCTATGCACTAACACAGTTTTATCATCCAACTTATTCTCAGGAAATTGTTCAATGGGCAATTAAGATTTATAATCTAAATGGTCTCAAAATTATATCTCTGGGAAGTCAAGTCTAAATTAAATCAGAGGAGGCTTTTAGGCTTCCAACATCACATTTTCCCTTTTGAGCAAGTGCATTTCAATACACAGAACTTCTCCTCTTACAGATCATTTTCAAAATTGTCCCTAGGCACAATCTCCCAGGCAAAATTTGATCCATGGAAATGAAATATGAAAACTGGTTAACTCCAAAACTTAAAGAAGGAATACTAACCTCCTTTAACAGATTTCAGAAAGTTCATTATTTTTTTTTCCAGAGGTCTCTTGCTTTCTGTAAAGAATTGTTCTACTTTCTTTTTTACATAACACACATGCTACCTTATAAAGGATTATAGGACGACCCAAAAAAGAAAATCAAACTTATAATGAACATACAAGTCCTTGAAATGTATATTTGTGTACATATATATATTTAACATAGCATAGCAATGTAGATTTTTAAAAAACTCATTTTAAAAGGAAAACATTACTCTCCTGATATGTTCCTGATTAAAGAATTTGCTAGGATAATGACAGATGTCTCTAATAGTCATCTGCTTCAGGTGCAGGTTTGACATAGAGTTCACCCACAGAGGGTTACCTGGCAGGCCATTTTTGTTGTTGTTGTTTTTCGTTTGGGGGTGGGGGGCGTATTGCAGGGAAGGTAAATGTTGACTAAGGAAGGAATAAGTAGCAGGTACTTACATTTCGGTAATGTTCTCTGGATCAGGGCTGTTTGATTCCAGCCTAGGAAAGGCCATGATACCGGGAGAAGGATTGCTGCACCAGATCCGAGTGGTACTGCATGAGCAGGATGTGGGGCAAGCCTGGGAGCCCCTCCAGAAGACCAGAACCAACCAGCAGAAGCCCAAGAGGCGCGCCATGCCCGGTCCATGACACTTCTTCCAGGACAACATCCCTAACCACTGAAGCCAGCCAGAATTCAAAGGTTGTCAACCCTCCCCAACACCCTCCCACCCCGCCCCCCGCCCCCCTCTTCAAGAGCCTCCTGCTGCCCCCGACCGTCCTGTTCCCACCGGGTAGTTCTTAATTCTACTCCAGGCACGCTGTGCGTCTCTGGGATCCCGGTGTGCACTGCTCAAAGCGGCGAGAGCAGCTGGGGCATCTTGAGCCTCTTCACAGGGGGCACTACTGAAGCTGCTGCCGCTGTAGCATATCCACGCGCCTTCTGTGGGTGGGGATTCAGTTGCCCTTCCTGGGGGCTCACGCCTGTGCCAAATCCGGGATGAAGACAGCGGAGCTGAGTTCTGAGCAGAAGGAAGATGTGAAGCGGAAGATGCAGCCGCAGCACCTTGAGGCTGTGAGGCAAACACATATACTGATGAGATGGAGAAGGGGACCAGTGTTGTTTGTGACGGACATGCTCCCTCCCACAACTCCATCCAACCCGTAGTGCCACCCCTAGGGGTGGGTCGTGGCCCCGATCCCTGGGGGAAAGGAGACCCGATGCCACTCACACAGGGGATGCTCCCGCACCTCCCGCTGCGGGCCATGGGGAGACAACTGGATCCCCAGGAACGGGAGCCCTCAAACCCAAGCACATTAAAGAACGGGGGACACCCCTCAGCGACTTCATGCTGGGAGAGAGAAGACGCGGTTCTGGGGCAAAGCTGAGCCCCGGCCTCAGGAGGTAGCGACAGCGCCTTCGCAACGGGTCTCCCCCAGATGATGCTGCAAAATCTATAGCCGCCGCTGTGGTGCCAGCTCAGGGAGTGGGGAGCCAGGGCAGTGGAGCCCCACGCAGCGCAGACCCGGCGGCCCGGGCAGGTGGCTGTACGCAGCCGTCCTACCTGGGGGAGCCGCCGGGGCTGCTCCTGTTCCCCTACCCCTCCTGCTGTCACCCTGCGGGCAGGCAAGGAGCCGAGGTGGGGACAGCGGCCCCGGGAGCAGCAGCGAGCTCCTCACCCAGACAGACGGAGTCCGGCGGCAGCGGCGGCGGCGCCTCTCGCCCGACTCAGTGCTCCCGGCGGGAGGCTCTGTCCTCCTCCTCGCACAGCCGAGGATGAAGCAGCCCCAGCTCCCGCTCCAGCCCAATTCCAGGAGCCCCCGCCGCTGCCGCCACTGCTACTGCTGGCTAAGTGACGTGGGGGCTGACGCAGAGCAGGGGCAGAAACTCCAGAAAATTAGTCTGAAATCCAAAAAAAAAATAATTAAAAAAAAAAAAAACACCCAACCACACAAACCCACAACACCCTCAAGACAAAAGCAACGGAGGGGGGGGGGGAGGAGAAAGGGGGGGCGGGAAAAGAAAGAGGGGAGGTACTGCTGCTACTGCCCAGATCCAGATAGCACTAAGCATGTGGGAGTACACACACACACACACACACACACACGCACGCACACACGCAGAGCAGCCGCGTCCACGCGTCTACACACATTCACTCAGTATATACGTATGTCGCTGAATATAAATTATTTGGTACAGATGAGATGATAGATTATAGACTGCTCTTATATCCCCTTTTCCAATCTCTTATCCACCCTGTCTTTTCTCTTAGTAGCATCACCTATTTCTCTTTCTTCATCCACCTTTGCCCTCTCTCTGTCCTTTCCTTCCCATTTCTGCCTTAAGTCACTGAGAGTGAGGTCCGAAGGTGAAAAAATCACGTATACGTTTAAATCTGTGAACTTGCTCTGGAACCCAGTTTAACACCCCAGTGTAAGACTGCTTGTGGTTAAATCCCCCCTCCCCCCCTCCACACACACACTTCAGCCTGTGAGGATTATCTAAAATCAATTCAGGGCTTTAGATAAATAAGAGTTTTTTGTTTGTTTGTTTGTTTTTGTTTTTCCCTATCATCCCCATTACTCAAGAGAGAAAACGCTAGACTCTAGGAGCAGCCTGTAGGAGAAAACGCAGTTGGCTTGGCATCTTTTGGTTTCCCTGTGAGCTTTGCAGCAACTTTGGCCTATAGCCCCGGTTATTTTATGTTATTTGAACTGGCAGGCTGAAATGAGTCCTACTTGGGAAACAAACCGGCGTTCCGAGGCAATGCCATTAATAAGCACCACGCCAATCCTTCCAAGGGAGATCTCTCCTAAGCTTACCTTCGCCCCACCTCCACCGGGATTATGTGCACATTCAGTGTGTGTGTGTGTGTGTGTGTGTGTGTGTGTGTGTGTGTGTGTGTGTGTGTGTGTGCGTGTGTCAGTGTGTGCGCTCCCAAATCTAAGCCTTAGCTGCTTATAGATAAAGAAAACTGCCCTGGGAACACGGCTTATGAAAAATAATCGTGTCCTCCATGATTGTGTAATGAAATGTAATCGTTTCAAAGGCTCAGGTATATGACGAATGGGTGGCATCAGCATGCCAGGTCTAAGAATGCTCCCCCCCGTCCCCCCCCCCCCATCCATGGCTCTTAGAGGGGGTATTTTTTTTTTCCGCAGTAATTTGAAAGGAAGCAAGGAAAAGCCACCGCAGTGCCTGAGACGTCTGAAGGCCCGAGCGCCCCCGTGCGGGAAAGAATTCTCATGCATTGCCTTGGAAAAGCAGTCGATGCTACTGAGAGAGGTTGCAGCAGTCTGTTTGCTCCTGCGCCAGATGCGTGCCCAGCGGTGCCTTACGCTGCTGTGAGCTTCCCTGAGCGACTCTTGACTGTTCTGCTCATTTGTCTCCTCCACAGCCCCCAGCCCCAAAATTCGTGCAGGCCATAGCAGAATCCAAAGCAGAGGGTTGTGATTAGGACCCAGGTATGGAAGACTGTTAAAAGATGTGAGCTAAATTCTGAACCATCCGTTGCACTTTGGTTATCAATCAAAAATCCAATACAGTGAAAACTGGTCATAAAACTGGTCAGTTATTCAAGCTGGAAGTGAGGAGAATATAGGGGAAAGGCCAGGAATCAGAGTGGATCCTTGGATAGCTAGTTATTTCAGAAAACGGAGAGGAAAAGGAAAACATAAGAACTGTCAATAAAGTGAGGTAACACTCCCTCATTCCCAGTCCTTGGGGCTTTGCTTTTGCACTGAAGGGCTTGCTTAGGGTATTGAAAAATTGCAATAAATTTAACCCCAGGCTCTATTTTTTTTTTAATTTGGTATCTCTCCTCTTATTCGCTGTTACTCAGCTGGGCCTGCCTTTGGGTGGTTTATATGTTAGTTCATTTATTCCTGTAAAAGGAATGCTCATCTGGGAGCAAGAAAAAACAAACAAACATGGGTTAAATCCTAGACACTAACTTTGTGATCCTAGGCAAATCACAGAAATCTCCCTCAGTTTGGGTTTCTTCAATTATAAAATGGGACTAATAATAGCTGTACTCCTTGACTCAGAGGGTTGTTTCTGGGCTCAAATGGATAGCAGTAAGTAAAATAATTTGAAGATTATTTAAATGTCAGTTATTGTTATTACACATAACCCTATGAAAATAATAGGATTTAATGGTCAAATAACAGGAAAGAGCCACTCAAAAATTTTTTTTTTTATTTAAAGGATAAGAAAACTAAACTTTCAAGGAAATAGTTGCTCACTCATGGCACATAGGAAGTAAAAAAGAAATTCAAACATAGGTTATAACACTCCCAATCCAACACCTTTTTTCCACTTCATATTTTTGTAACATTGCTTTGCCGTAGTTCTCCTAGCTCATTAATCCTTCTTAGTCTTTTTTCATATACTAACACGTATGCATAGGTGTACGCTAAGACTGTCTTATGCCCTCTTCTCTCTCTACATCCTTTCCCTTGGTTATTTTATCAGCTGCCATATGTTCAATTATGCCCCCTTATTTCCACATCCCCTCGTCAAAACAAATTTGTATTTCATCTATATATCTTGAATTTGTTTCCTCATGAAATGCATCTCTCCTGAGGTCAAGAACTATTTTACTTTTTTATTTTTTTGTACAGCGTATAATACAATGCCTGTTACATGGTAACTCGATGAATTTTTGTGGTAGCAAAGAATTTTAAACAAAACAGAGTTGCTCATTGATTGCAAAAGGGCTAAACAAATTGGGATACATAAATGAAATAGAACAGTATCATGTTGTAAGGAATAATATATATGATGAATACTGAGGAGCATGAAAAAGACTCACAGAATCTGATAAAATTTAAGTTAGAACCAGGAAAACAATATATACAGTAACTACAACAATGTCAATAGAAAGAACAACAAAACAATGAAAACTGAATACTGTGAAATTATGACCAAGCTTGGCCCTAAAGAAGAGATTTGAGAAGACATCTTCTCCCACCTCTTTGCAGAGACAGGATATTATGTATGAAATACTGCATATAGCATCAGACTTTAAAAAGTATATGTCGAATAGTTTTGCTAATATTTCCTCCCTCTTTTTTATTTTTTTATTCTAAAGGATAACTCCCTAGGAGGAAGAATAGGGAGAGAGATGGTAGGAAGTTACATATAATATATTAAAATGATATAAAACAAAAAATACCTATAAAATTATTTTAAAAAGAAAAAATGGTTTTTGTTTAAGTGGGCCTAAGCAGATGTTCCTCTAAAATATAATATGGAGGCAAATGATTTCATCCCTCTCACTCCCCAACATAAAGTTGGAAGAGTTTCCTTCGTACTATGTTCTCTTGTGTGCAGAAAGAATATATTCTGTTTCCAAGAGGCCAAACATTTTTCTAATAATATCTCTTATGAATAATAATAATATCATAGCAATAACTCAAATTTATAGAGTACATTAAAATCTACAAAGCACTCACCTCCCCCAACAGGTCTATGAAGCAAGTAGCTGAGTGTTATTGTCCCCATTTTATGACATAAAGCAATCAAAAAAGACAATTGCCTTCATTTTAATATTTATCATACAAGCACTTATTAATGAGATGATACCAGAAGAGTCTGTATCATTAAGCTGACACATCATGTCCTCTGAGTTCCCATCAAACATATCAATCATTCAAGGCTCACAAGGGATAAAACCTGAAAATTTGGGGTGTGGCTATTCAGTCACTAAAATGCTGCTTTAATGGGTATGCCACTGGAGGTGGCAGGGAAGGTAGGGAATGAAGAGTTGGGGACAGGGCAAGATGGAGGCAGATTACATGTGGATCTTACTGTGCTGGTCTGTAGTCAGAGACTGGCCCCAACTGGACTGTAGCAAGCTGTCCTGACAGCATGTTCATGAAGCCACACTACCCCAAGGCAGTCATTTTGGATTTCCATTCTCTCTTTGATCTCTGCCATAAGATGTAAATAACGTTGACCACAGACATTTGCTAGTCTGGGCGAATTTATTGGGAATTGGTAAATATCATCATGCTGATTGAAGTTTTGACACTCAACAGCTTCTCATCTCCTCACTGCCTCTCCCCTCTGATTGGAGGGCTAGATGATGGAGAGGTAAATTCCTCCCAAAGCCTTTCTTCATTGAGTGCTTTGAGAACTCTTTCAGAACTCCTCAGGTAACTCTTCACGTTCTATTAGCAACTCTGCTAGGTCTGGACACCATTGAACATCACACCCCCTTAACTGTCTCTGACTCACCTTTTTCAGCTTTCCTTTATATGTAGCCTTCCCCAATTATATCATAAGCTCCTTGAAGGCAGGATTTGTCTTTCTTTCTTATTTCCATCCCCATGGCCTAACACAGTGCCTGGCATGTAGCAGTACTTAATAAATGTGAACTGAATTGAATTAAATTGTACTGCATACTCTAAAGAAGAAGCAAGTAGGAGGATAAAGGATTCCAAAGAAAAGAATGATATATTTGACATAGTGTGTTTTTCCAAAAGACTATGTCTGGCTGGAGCCTGGAAGCTCAAAAAAAAAAGTAAGGAGAATTCATCTTTTTGTACCACTTTTTAGAGCAAAGAAAGAGAGTTTATTTCAGAAACATATCTAAGCCATGAGCTCTGGCATAGACATGAAGGAGTGGATAGAATTTGGTTTACCAAATTAGAAATCTGGTTACCAAATAGAATTTGGTTTACCACATTACTCCACCACTGCAACATAGCAGAGGAAATAGCAATCCAGCTTTGGAGTCTGGAAGACTTGGGTTTGAATTTTGCTTTTGATACATATAGTCTTGGTGAAACTGGAAAAGTCACTTAACCTCTCAGTGTCCCCAAGCAACTGTATGATTGTAAGTTATAGAGCAGGCAACGATCTCTATCAGTTCCTTCGCAGGAAATCACCAATACTAATGACATTCTGTTGACAGAACCTTTAGAAAACCAGTTCCCTCTTTTTCAGGATAAAGCATGGGAAGAGTGGAGGAATACATACAGACATATATATATATATATATATATATATATATATATATATATATATATATATATATGAGAATATATGTATACACTTATGAATATCTTTTCTGAGTGAACTCTGGATAAAGAGCTCCCTTTTGGGGTAGCTAGGTAGTCCAGTAGATGGAGCATCAGACCTGGAGTTGAGAGGACTTGGGTTCAAATCTGGCCTCAGACAATTCCTAGCTATGTGACTCTGTGTAAGTCACTCAACCCTGGGTGCCTAGCCCGTATCAATTTTCTCTCTTTGAATTGATACTAAGATAAAACATAAGGGTTAAAAATATATAACTCCATCTATCAATAGAGATAGATGTACTGTAATTGCTTCAATATATGATCATAGAAAGTTGCTTAAAGCACTAAGCAATTAAGTGGATTTGCCTCATACCTTTCTCAAGAACATTCTATTGTACTACATTGTTCTCTAATCTGGTCACATAGCCAGCAGTGCTGGTCATTAGTCCTGCCTACAAATACCACATAGAATTATGGAAAGGAAATTGCCTTATGAAGGCAGGACTTGAATCCAAGATTTCCTTACTCTAAGGCAGGCTTGTTATCCACTGTCTCTCATGGACGGATATATATATATATATATATATATATATATATATATATATGTGTGTGTATATACACAATTATACACATGTACAAATAGACCCACATACATATATTCGTTATATTATAATAGCTTATTTTTTAAAACAACAAAGTGCTTCAAGAATTTTATTTTATTGATATACAAAATATCCCTCCAAGGGAAGAGATTGGATCCTCCCCTCATTATACAAATGAGGAAATACTCCCAGCAATATAAATTACTTCACCCTTTTTGTGTCTGTTTCTTCATCTCTAAAATGAGGAGGTTGAACTTGATGGTTTTTCAGGTTGTTTACAATTCTAAATCTACACTCCAGGGCAAGTCCCTGGAAAAACAAAACAATTGTTTTATCAGTGAAAAACTGAGGGAAAAGGTAAACAATTGTTTTGTTTTTCCAGGGACTTGCCCAAGATCCCTGGCATGGCTGGGCCCAAGATAAAGATTTGTAATCTTTTAATCATGTGGACTAGATATTATGTTTCCTTTATTTTTAAGTTGTTCCCCACTACCACCAATTTTTTGTTCAATTCTATAAACATTCTATAAACACAATTGGAGAGAATAAATTTATTTTAAAAATAACTTTTTTTTTCAAAATTTAATACCAGAGATGTTAACTGAGTCCAGGATTTCACAACTGCGAACTGATGGTAGATAGATGATTATTAAAGTGACCCAGCAGCTTTTGTAACTAACTTTTAGATTTAGATATCCTATCATACCTAGTTGAAATGCCTTTGTTCCTTTGACTGACTGATAAATAGGCCTCTCACATTAGTTCACACCTCTGATGAGATGATTCCATTGAGATATGTACTCCTCTGATAAAAGAATCACAGTGTAACATCTTGTCAGTTAATTTATGTGGAGTGATTGATTTTTCACCATCCCCTTATTTATCTAAGGGTATCAACTCCTCTTAGTCAATTTTCTATACTTCCAGCCCAAAGATCATCCTCCTTGACTGAAAAAACTGATGGATAACTAAGAATTAAACAGTTCCCACCTCTGCCTATTGTTCATTCTCATCAGCCCATCTATTTCCTTGTAGCAGTTCTATTCCTCTTTTAATCCTCCTCTTCTAAAAATCCCCTTCCTGTTGACTTTGAATTTTTTTTTTGCCAGGTTCAGCTCAAATTAAGTTTTAATACATGAATACTATGCTGGACTCATTCCAGAATTTTGCATTCATCTTCTTTTGCCTAGCTTTTTTGTACATTCCTTTAAAATATCTAAATGGGTTGAGGAATTCCAGGTGCATCCACATCAGTCTCAATGGGCAGTCTCCCATTTTCCTACCCATTAGAACTGTTTCTCTTTGTGTCTCCAGAATTTCATTTCTGAGACCTTTCAGTCCCACCTTTGCTGATTTTTCCTGTAGAATAATAGTATAATCACTCCAGGGAAACTCTCTGTGGCTGGGGACACCCTCTTTTGGCATGACTATACCTACTGTTAGACTGTCTTCTCAGCCAGTCTCTTTCTCTGTCTTCTGTGTCACAGCTGTGTCACAGCTGATTAATGCTAGAAAGTACTCCCCCCAAAATGTGGCGAACAATGACTATAACAACATAAGTAAAAACAACACTAGAATGCTAACTAAATAAAAAGTTAGACCAAGAAGTCAAACTTGAGTGACTTGTCAAAGATTACAGAACTGAAATGTCAGAGGAAGGATTCAAATCCATGTGTTTCCTTACCCCAAGTCCAGAACTCTCTCCACTGTGTCACATAACTTCTCCTCTCCTGTTCCGGCAATTGCTGAGAATTTCATCCTCTATTTTTAATGTTTTGTCAATCAAGAACTCATTGTTCTTTAGGTGTCACACTTTTAGCTATATGTGTTTCTCTTTCCCCCTCAAATTCAAGGTTAAAGCCCACCCAGTCAGGATGCCAAACTTCTTCCTTGGTTTTCACTCCATTTCTTAGAGACCTCATTGTTCTATGACCTTAAGTTCTGAAATTCAAATTCTGTTCCTTTGTCACCATCTTTATAGATCATTGTTGACTTCTTGTTTTCTCCACAAATCACCACCTTCTTTTTAAAAGGAAAGAATAGAATATATGTACCCCATCTCAGAATCTTTAGTTTCCTATCTATAAGCTCTATTCCACAAGTGTTACTTGAACTCTAAATTCAGATAAAAATTCTTATAAGCTATAAAAAAGAGGTAATATAACATAGTAAAGAAAACAAGGGAGGAAATTGATCTTGGGGAATCAATTCAAGCCTTCTGTGCCTTAATTAAAGAACTAGCAAGGAGTAAACACTAAATTGGAATTCAGGAGACCTGAGTTTGTGATTCTTAGCTCTGACATAAACTAGCTAAGAGATCCTAATCAAGGAATCTAATTTCTCAGAACTTCTGTCTCCTTTGCCAAAAAATTGGCACAGTAATATTTGTATTGTCTGTCCCAGGATATTGTGAGGAAAGCATATTATAATCAATATATCATAATTAATCTACAAGGACTTATTAAGTGCCTACTATGTGCCAAGGTTGCTATGCACTAAGGATATCAATACAATAAATGAAATGTTCATAATGAGCTAACATGCAAGGAGGGAAATTCATAAAGCACAATAGAAATTCAAGTTATTATCAATTGATGTCAGCAGCTATTTGTTAAATGCCTACTGTGTTCCAGGTACCACTGCTTGGGGTACAGAGACAAAAACCATATAGTTTCTGACTTTTAGGGAACAACATGTACATGTTTAAGTATACATATAAAACACACATACCCACAAAATCTTTTCTAAAGGAAAAGGGAACTAGCAATTGAGTTAGGATCAGGAAAAGTCTCCTGTAGAAAGTGATACATTATAAATATGAGCTGTTTCCACATTAAAAAGAGAAGGAAGGGGGCAGCTAGGTAGCTCAGTGGATTGAAAATTAGCCCTATAGACCAGAAGTCCTGGGTTCAAATCTAGCCTCAGATCAAATCAGGCCTAGCTGTGTGACCCTGGGCAAATCACTTAACACCCATTGTCTGGCCCTTATCACTCTTCTGCCTTGGAACCAATATACAGTATTGATTCCAAGATGGAAGGTAAGGGTTTAAAAAAAAGAAAGAGAGAGAAAGAAAACATTATTTGTCCCCTTCTATTTTGTAGGGCTCTTAGGATGACTAATTAAATATTGTGTTTTGATGACTTTGAGATTTCTTGGGACAAAACATAATGGCTTGAAAGGGGAATTTGTTGCTTTTAATATACAATCATAAAATATCATACTAGGTGGACTAGTTTCCAACTCACTGTTGGAGGAATGTGAAAAAATTGGTTTCATATTTAGCAGTGACCTATTATATGCAGGAAAGAGAAAGTTAAGAAAACTCAAGGGAAAAGTGTGAGAGCTTTCCATTGAACCAAATGAAGCTTAGGTTAGAATGAAGCAACATGGTATAATTTTGAAATATTTTGGACTTTGAGCCCCATTTTTGGTGAGGAAACTCAAAGTTAGATGTCCACAAGGTTAGAATTATAGCCCAGGCTCTCACTTCAATTTTGGAGTCTTTTATCTGTTTTAGTGATCAAATTTGAAGTATAATTTCCAGCTCCCAATGACATAGAATCCTAGGATCCAGAGAATATCTTACCTTTCTTGAGTCACATATTTTTCAGTTGGCAGAGACAGAATTTGAATAGAGTATCCTGTCCTGAAGCCCAGTGATCTTTCCATATATAAAGCCCGATATTTGATCCTTTTTTTTGGGGGGGGGGAGAAACTCAAACAGTGAGAGTTTAAGTGATTTCCCCCAGTGTTTCCCATAATTCACTAACACAATCCATCCATTATTTTTTTGTATTTTGCATGTACCTTACATGCTGTCGTCCTCATTAGAAATTGGGTTCCTGAAGGACAGGAGTTGTTTCTGCCATCATGTATTTCTTGAGCTGTCCTTGTTTTGGGTTCATAATGAATCCTTCATAAATGATGTTTGATAGACTGATTAATAAATAGGCACAGATTCCTAGAGTCTGAAGGCAAGAAGGAAGCACAAGTAGCATAGTCCACTTCCCTATGGGCTAGATGAACAGCACCTACAGCATTCAGTCTCAGTGGACACCAGAGAGTGTTCAGTCCTTTAGCCAGTTATTTAAATTTAGCACACACTTATTTTAAAAAGTGCTAGAATTATGAGCTTTATTCTTCCTGTTTCCTTAACTGCCAACCTGATGGTTTGACATGAAGCATTCCCAATGTCTAAAAGTCTTTAACTTCCTAAAAGGTTTCAAAGGTGACACAGGGACAGAATGCTGAGCATGGAGTCAGGTAGACCTGAGTTCAAATCAAGACTTTGATATTTACTAGCTGTGTGATCTTGAGTGAGTCACCTAACTTCTGTCTGACTCAGTTTCCTCAACTAGAAAATTAGAGAATCTATTTCTCAAGGCTGTTGTGAAGATCAAGTAAAATGTTTGAAAAGCAATTAGCACTGTGCCTGACACATTTGTTGTTCAGTCATTTTCAGTGGTGTCCAACTCTTTGTGACCTCTTTTGAGAGTTTCTTGGCAAAGAGACTGGAGTGGCTTGCCATTTCCTTCTCCAGCTCATTTTACAGGTGAAGAACTGGGGCAAACAAGGTTAAGTGACTTGCCTAGGGTCATATAGCTAGTAAGTGTCTGAGACCAGATTTGAACTCATGAAGGTGAGTCTTTGTGAGTCTAATCTCAGCCCTCTGTAATCTCAGCCCTCTGTCCACTGTGCCTAGTTGCCCACCTAGCACATAGTAGACACTTAAGTGTTTCTTTCCTTACTAATGGTTTCCCCAATCATCTGGCATTATGACAACTTGTCCAGTCCCCTAAAAAGAGGAAGTCTGAACCTTGCCATCCCCAGAATCTACAGCCAGAAGGCTACGTGTACCCTTTGCACTCTTTGATTATGATTTAAATAAGCATGTTTAATTAAGGCTGTAGTTAGAAGAAGTGTGTTACCTCTACAAAGTTGGGGCTGCACTTGATCATTCGCCTTGTTAGAAATGGTTACAAAGCTGCTCATTAGGATAGCCCTTTTGCCAGCATCTTTCTTTTCATCTCCCATTAGGATGAGGTTGGTTTTTACACAAAGCTGTGTGACCTGGATGGTCCAGTCTCTCCTTCATCTTTGTCTCCCGTTTGCCATCTGAAACAAAAAGAACATGATCAGGTTGAGTGGTTTTTGAATTGGAGATGAGAAATAGCAGCAACTCTAACACCCACTTAGCAGTGTCTGGTACAGTAAGGCTCTGGTGTAGAAATTAAATGGGAGTCCCTATCTAATTCCACTTAGTCGTCAGTGTTCACTGTTTCCTCAAATTGTCATGTATACACTCATCTGTTCCCATACGATACCCACCCAGTCAAAATAAAAGTTCACTGGGGGCAGGCATCATTTGTCTTTTGTCTTTGTATCCCTGGTAACTACTCCAGTATCTTACCCGTAGAAGGAACTATGAGAAGCTAGGAAGCTAAGTGACCCAGAGGATAGAATGTCAGTTCTTGAGTCAGGAAGCATTGTGTTCAAATTTGACCTCATACATTTACTAGCTATGTGTGCCTGAGCAAGGCACTTTGCCACTGTCTGCCTCAGTTTCCTTATATTTCAGAGATATAATAATAGCACCTACCTTTCAGGATTATTGTGAGAATCAAATTAGCTAATATTTTAAAAGTTCTTTAGAAATGCTAGCTATTATTTTCATTCTTATCATCATTATTACTTAAGAAATGATATTTGGATTGGGTGAGATTAAATAGGACAGCTAAACAAAGACCATCCCAGCCAAGTACTCAGACTCTGCCAGTATATAAGCCTGGATGCATTTGGCCTCTTAGCACACATGAGATCCACCTCCTTTTCCATACACTGTTTTACTATGGCCTCATGTTTGGATCTGAGCCTAAATATTGGTGTGAGACTTAAACCCACAATGCTCTGGCACAAATGCAAAAGAGCTACTAATGGAGCCAGACAACTAAAAAATCCTTGTTTATCAAATCTCTCACATTTATTTTTAATCTTTTCCTCTCCCTCCTTCTTTTCTCTCCTTGATTACAGTTTATTTGTCAATATTTCTGAGCGACAGAAGCTATTTGGTTCCTGGTCTGTTTCACATCATTTTCTCCATTCGGCAATGGAGCAGCAGTAAGACTGCCATCTTGTGCTTGAGAAAGTTATCATTGTTCTGGTTTGGATTATAGCTGATAAGGAGGAGGGGATGGGTGGTAGGTCTGAGGGTTCAGAGAAGATCCTGGGTTTATAGATTTAGAGGCTAAAGAGACCATTGAGGTTGTGTAGTCCAACTTTCTCAATTTCTAGCCATGGAAACAGGCCTATGGAGGTTGAGTTGCCTAAGACTCCAAGTGGCTGATACCCTGGATCCCCTGGCGTAAAATCCAGGGATCTTTCCATTATACCATGTTGCTTCCTTCTGACCTAAGATTCATTGGGGCAATGGAAAATTCTTCCTTTTCCCTTGAATTTTCTTAATTTCCTCTTTCCTGCATATAATAGATCACTGCTTAACATGAAGCCAATTTTTTTCAAACTACTCCCAGTGCGACTTGGAAGCAGGTTCACAAAGGAAAAATTATAATCCAGGTTCCCACTTTATTTTAGTGCTTTTTATCCTTGTGTCAGCTCTAGAGATTGAAGTATAATTTATAGCTCAGAAAGTCATATAGAATCATAGGATCATAGCTAGAGGTGACCTGGAAAGTCTTTGAGTCCAGCCCCTTCATTTTATGGATGAGGAAGCTAAGGAACAGAGAGGCTTTACCAGGGTCACACAATTAGTAAGTATCTGAGACAGTATTTGAATCCAGGTCTTCCAGATGACAATTCTGGCATCCAAAATATTACATTACATTCCCTCTAAAGGAGATCCAAGAATTCCTTGAGGATCTGCAAGTATTTGAAGGCTATTCTGTGGAAAAGTAAATGGATTTATTCTTTTGATTCCAAGGGGCCAACCTTGGAGCAATGGGAGGAAGTTGCTGAGAATCCGATGTAACTTCATCTAAGAAATAACTTCCTAACAGCTGGAACTAAGGGATTGGGGTGGGGGGGGTGCGGGAGTACAGGCCACTTTATTTGAAGTCTTTAGGCAAAGTCTGGATGGCTATTTAACAGGTACATCACAGAAGGACTCCTTTTCCCGATATAAATGCCTCTAAAGAACTCCCTTCCAACTCTGAAATAATTCTGTGATTCTGTGGGTACACGGGCCAGGAATGACACATCTACAGCTTGTTTTACATGGAGCATTCCTGCAGTGCAGATGGAATTCCAGTGAGGCCCACAACATTTCCATGTTACAGTTTGCTAACAAAGGTAAGGGAGTTGGCTTAGTCAAATAGAAAGGAAAGAATGAGAGGGAGAAAGAGGAAAGAAGAGAAAGGTGTAAAAGAGAAAGCGACTAGGGAGAGGGGGAAGAAGAGGGAGAGAAAGAGAGGCAAAGAGAGGGGTAAGGAAGAGTGGGGGAGGGAAAAAATGAAGAGTGGAAGGGAGGGAAGGAAGGAGGAAGGAAAGAAGAATGGCAGAGAGAGAGAGAAGGAGGGAGGGAAGAAGGGAGGGAGGGAGGGAGAAATCACTTGATCCATCCGTTGATCTCCAGGAATTAATCAGTCAATCAGCAATTATTTTTTAAGGTCCTACTATGTGCCAGACATTATGATAAATATTGGGGGTGGGATGAAGATTGTATCTGAAATTTCATTTGTGTAGGGAACTCCCAAATGAGGATTTTCCCTCCACCAATATAGGTCAACACCTTCTGCAGTTTACGAGCTTAAAAAAATTATCTAGAGCACTTAAGTTAAGTGACTCGGCCAGGGTCTCACAGCTTATATGCCAGAGATGGGGTTTAAATACTGGACTTAGCTTCATTGCTGGCTTTCTATCTATTGTGACAAAGCAAAAATGAAACTATCTGTTCTCAAAGAACTTCTTTCTAAATATTGTATTTAAATAATTTTACTCTGATTCATGGTGATTGCCTTAACCCAAATGAGTCCCAGGAATATACTAAGAAACATATGGATATTCGGGATTCCAAGTAATCTTCCAAAGTTTTAAGATTTTTTTCTTAAGTCAGCTGATCTAGAAATAATATAGTGGGAAAAGTAATGGCTTTGGAAAAAGAAGATTTCAAATCCTCAGTCCTGTCATTTACTTCCTGTGTGAACTTGGAAAACTGACGATTTCCTGGGTCTTAATTTCCTCATTTATAAAATGAGGAGTTTGTACTAAATGACCTGTGAGATATGATAATATGATTTAAGGAATAAAGTGAATCAGAGGAATAAAGGAGTTATGAATATTCACAAGCATAAAGTAAAAAGAGTAAAAAGTGTTCATTTGCAATATAAATAAACCTAGTCTTCACTCCTTTGAAGAAGATCTTGGAATGCTTTGATCTCAATATTTTAGAATGATGTGATTGGCTTAGATTATCAAGGATCAGAGCAACTTCTTTGTACTGGGTTCTAAATAAACTAATTCTTTGACCTATGCAGAGAGAAAGCTAAGTAAATGAATCTAGAAGGGTATCAAAATGTAGCTAAGGTCAGTTCATCGATGTGGGGAGAACTTGGGAATGGCAACTTTGGAGAAGCAGAGGAAACTTTGTTGTTGAGTTATTTTTCAGTCATATACAACTCTTCATGACCCCATTTAGGATTTTCTTGACAAAGATACTAGAGTGGTTTGTCATTTTCTCTTCCAGTTCATTTTGCCGATGAGGAAACTGAGGCAAATAGGTTAAAATGACTTGCCCAGGGTCACACAACTAGTGAATGTCAAAAACCACATTTGAACTCAAGAAGATGTCTTCCTGACTCCAAGCTCAGCACTTCAGAGACACATTGAAATAGTATCTGCTCCAACTCATATGGCCTAAGAATTGACAATGAAATCCAGTGGTCTCACATGGACCCCAAAGAAGATGGAACCATGAGGCAGCTAGGGGGCATTGTGGATAGAATACTGGACCTGGAGTCCAGTCTCAGTCAAATCCAGTCTCAGCTACTTACTAAGTAATATGCCTGGGCAAATCATTTAACCTCTGTCTGCCTCAGTTTCTTTCATTACAAAATGGAGATAATTATAGCACCTACCTCACAGGGTTGTTGTGAGGATCACATGACATAATATTTGTGAAGTGCTCAGCATAGAGCCTACTCTTTCCCATAGGACCCAAGAGATAGCTTGGCTAGATGGCTAGAGGCAGTGAAAGAGGTATGTTGCAATTCCATTTGAACATCATCTTGGAACCTGAGAGGTAACTGAAACTGGAGGCAATGGAGGAAGCATGAAGGGAGTCTACAGGCATCTGGAGGAAATGTTCAAGAGTTATAAAGCCCAGCATATCTTTATGCTCTACAGGGAGATGTGATCAAATCCTCAAGGCTCTTTGTAAACTCACTGAGTTATTCAAATGTGCTCCTGGTCTACCCACTACTTGTCTATAGCTCTACTTGGGCTGGCTATTTCTCAACATGCAGGAGACAACATAAGATGTCTTTGTGATCATTGTCATTAAGGTAATTGTTGAGAAAGCAGTCAATGGAAACTACTGAAATATCATACTGTTCTATTCTTCATTGTCTGAGACTTCAACCAAAGGCAGTGTTTCCCTCCTGGAACCTCAGTTTGATGAATTCACCACAGTACTGTAGACATCAGCATTGAGATACATCTCATACAGAGCTGCAAGTCCTCTCCTCAATGCGGAAGAAAAGCTCCCATTTGCGTTTTATCTAAAGTCTGTCAGAAATGCTTTCAATTAATTTACAAGCCAGTGGAGGGAGAGAGATATTTATTGACAGACAGTTTCCCTTCTTGGTCAAGGAATTGTCTGTTTAAAGCCATTTCTGATTCACATTAATAGGAATCCTGAAACGAAATATGAGGAAATTTCACAGAAGCAAAAAAGATAAAAGTAGTTTTTGCTGATGTGTTTAGTAACTTTCATCAAAAAGATAAAAATGGTCATATAGACACACCCTTGGAAAGACTTGGTCATTAATTCTCTCACTCTTAAACATACCAACTTAGGGGGCATCTGGGTAGCTCAGTGGAGTGAGAGTCAGGCCTAGAGATGGGAGGTCCTGGGTTCAAATCTGACCTCAGACACGTCCCAACCGTGTGACCCTGGGCAAGTCACTTAACCCCCATTGCCTAGCCCTTACCACTTTTCTGCCTTGGAACCAATACACAGTATTGATTCCATGACAGAAGGTAAGGGTTTTAAATTTTAAAAATATATATCAACTTAACTCTTGAAACACAAACTAGGCCCTAGGACAGTGAGGGTAAAATGGAGATGGAATGCCAAATCCTGCCCTCTGCCCAGACCAAGTGCTGTGCCTGCCCCCCCTCAGAGACCAAATGCCATGCCCTGCCTGACCCTATCTTACCTCTTCCCCCCCTTACCCCAGACAGGGGAGGGAGGAAGCTTTCCCATTGAGCGGCTGGGTGGAGGGGCAGGTGGTATGAAAAAAATATCATCAGGCATGGTGGAGAAGGGGAAGGAAGCAGTTCTGTCTGAATCCCTCTGCCTTTCTAGTAAAGAATTCTGGGTGTGGGGGAGTAGAGGAGAGGGCAGTATGCATGCCCACAGAGAGTGTTCTGAATGCCATCTTTGGCACCTGTGCTATAGGTTCACCATCACTGCCCTAGGAACCATAACCTTCCACAACCAGTAATTCAGACATTGTTGAATGTGAGGTATTTTTTGAAATGTAAAAATAGAATTGTGAATATATCTACATAATACTAGTTGTAGTATTAGTATCCATTGATTGGGAAAATATTCAAGTAGAAGTCATCAATTCAGGTCATCCCTCAAATGAAACCTGTCACATTCCATACATTGCTACACATCTTGTATGATATTTACACATTTTCTCCCATAAATTTATCACAGAAGATCCATCTAACCTGCTTGGAGTATTATTAAAAATTCTAATCTTATAAGGAAATCAATGAAACACAGTCTATCCATCAATTATTCCTTGGTCTCACCTCATGATCAAATCATCCTCTTTTTTTCTCATATATTTCTTGAATGATATTCTTTTCGCTGTTTCTTGTTCATAATTCTTTTTTGGTAATATTTTTAAGCCTGCTCAAACTAGGTACTTATCTTTCCATTCTTCTATGGATGATCCTTAATTTCTGTCCTTCAGAAATTGGTGTATTCCATGACTTATATCCATACAGTAACACAGGAAATATGTCGGAAGTAAAAAAGATGTGCCTTTGTTTTGTGGAGAAGCTTGAAGTTTCCAAAGGTGGTCCAGTTCTACCTGCTCCATCCTGGGCTTAATTCATTATTTTTAGGATCAATCCAAGATGAATATATTATGGATAACTTTAATCATTGGTATATATTGGAATATATTATCTATAGGTCATTCATTTAACTATATATTATTGTCTAGATAATGGACAGTCTTAATCTTCTTGGTTGTTCCTTTGTGTATGGAGTATTATTTTAGGAGGATTAACACCTCCAGTGAGAGGGCCTGCCAAGCCCTTTTCAGAATTGCTCATTCTCCTTTGGTTTTCAAATGACACACCCAACTTTCATCTGTTGCTCTAAAAAGCTGTAATGTGGGCTACAACCATACTTCTTTTAAAAAAACCAAAACTATCTTGGTAGACAGGTGAAGGCTAGCTGACAGGCTTTAAACCTGTTGGTGATCTATAGTAATGATGGTGAACCTTTTAGAGATAACATGCTGTGCCTCCCCCCCCCCCCACTGAGTGCTGGGCATGCCCCCCTTAACCCACACAGAGGAGGAAGAAAGTACTCCCATTGGGCTGTTGGGCAGAAGGGCAGGTGAAGTGAAAAAAAATGTCCTCAGCACTGGTGAAGAGGGAGAGAGGAGTGGCCTGAGAGCTCTGATCCCCTCCAGCTCGCTTTCAGTAAGTTGCCCAACTTACCTACTGTGTGTTCCCACTGGGCTGCTGGGCAGAAGGGCAAGTTATATGAAAAAATGTTGTCAGGCACAGTGAAGAGAGGAAAGAGTGCAGCTCCACCCGGATCCCTCTGCCTTTCTAGTAATAAACTGGAGGGGGTTTTGGGGGAAGGGCAGAACTCTGATGGAGGAGGGGTATTGGGAAGAGGACAGTGTGCATGCCCAGAAATAGAGCTCTGTGTGCCATCTTTGGCACACATGCCATAGGTTCATCATCATGGATCTAAGGGTATGTCTACCCCATGCATGTGAAGACTTCCCCTGGCAGAATAAGAAGACAAGAACAATTTGTTCCAATGGCAACGGAAATGCTAAAGCAAGTATAGTGGAACATTTAGAGCTTGGTAGGACACTGAAGTTGCCAAACTCATTCTCTGCACCTGGGGTCATTGCCAGTCATTCTGACTCTTGCCTTGCCACTGGACTTAGATGACTCTGGAAGAGAGAATGAGGTTGAAGATTTTGTGTAACTCTGATTCACTTGAATCTAATTCACACACAAGTCAAGACATCACTCATTGCAATGTCACTGGTCATCTTTGAGAATGAAGGGTGAACAACACATAGATAATTAGACTAAATACATTAGAATGATTGTGTATTTTGGAGGCCATTTAGCGTTCTGTGGATAATGAAAATCATCATGTCACTCACATCTTAGAGAATCAAGAGGACCTCTATGAAGAATCCCTTCTCCAAGCCTAACCCTAAGCTGGATCTCCTCCATGGCAATGATGGACAGCTTAGCTCCCTGCTTTGTACTTCCAACTGATATTAAACAGCCAAAGATCCTTGAACAATGTTGCCTCTGTTGTTATGTCTTTCAAGATATCTTGTTTGGAAATATGCATGAGGGATAATTTGTTGGAGGAAAATCTTTAATATAGCATTTTCTATTCCAAATAAAATGCTTTTGCACAACCACCAAATAATGGGTATGGTGTGACTTCATATTCTCATATTTCAGACAATTGTGTGATTATAAATATGTGTTCTGCTGTGGATTGTCATTTGTAAAGTCCTATATGTTCTCTAATATTCTCAACAAACCTGCCTTTAGAACATATAGATTATTTCCTTGGAAATTTTAAGTGGCTGAGAAAATAGGCACACGGGTCAGTAGTTACTGATGTTCTCTCAGTTACTTTTTTTTGGTAATAATAAGATCCATGATTTTTCTCATGCCTTTAGTATTCTTTACTATCACTACCTTTAGATATCTTAAGCTTCAATTCCTCAATTCCCTCACAATTGTGTTCTCTCCAAAAAATCTTCCTTTGGGTTCATTTGATCTAGGGAAAAAATACATAATGATAGAAAGTTACCATAAACTCAACATTTTTAATGAATTCATATTTTACTAATCACCAAAACAGCTATATGAATTTGAAAATGTCTATATCTGGATGACATTCACATTACTTATTCTGTCTTTGGCTTGTATATTTTATTGTACTGAATCATATTGCATGTGTTATAGAGAAATAAAGATCAAAATAATAATGTTCAGAACACATCTGCATTTAAGAACCTCTACAATAATTCTACAGTCTTTCTGGGACCTGAGGCTCACAGATTTGGAGTTGCTACTTTACATTATATCTAAAATGACCTTGTTAAAAAATTGGTGCATAAGTCAATCTGGTGTATCACAGGAATCAATCAAGTTTGGATGCTCTGAGAAGGTCATCATGATCCTCAGGCTACATCATGATTATATGGCCAGTCAGGTCAGAATTGGCCATTATCTGACTAATGCCTTGCCCATCACCCATGGAGCAAAAAATAAAAATGAGTAACACAGCCAATCTTTTTCAATCTGTGTCATGTATCCAGTGCTTGAAGAAACAACAAGAAACTTGGAAGCAAGCATTAGAATACTCTAGAGAAAAAGCTTACACACACTAATCGGCTATAATCATCATTAGACAATAGAATATTCATAGCAGCATTTTTTGTGGTAGCAGAAGACTGGAAACAAAGTAAGTGTTCGTCAATTGGAGAATGGCCAAACTAATTGTGGTATATGAATGTAATGGGCTACTATTGTACTGTCAGACATGAAAAATATGAATAATTAAGAGAAGTATGGGAAGATTAGTATGAATTGATACAGAGCAAAGTAAGCAGAACTAGGAAAATAATATAGATGACTAGAATAAATAGCACGGAAGTACAGCCAATTTTAGTCTAATTGCAATGACTAGCTTTTCTGAGAAGAGATATTGAAATGCATTTACCTCCTCTTTGTAAAGTGGAGAAGAACTACCAGTGTACAATGTAGAATGTAGTGTCAAGCAGTAGTTTTATCAGTTTGCTAAACTGTTTTCCTTTATTTCAAGGGAGGCTAAATTGAAGGAGTAAAGGAAAGGTAGTAATATTGGGAAATTGATTTTAAGAGGGGGAAAGTTATCAGAAACTTTTTTTAAATCTTCACACATAAAGAAACTGAGACCCAGAGAGACTAGACAATGTTTATGCCTCCATACAACTAATTAGTGGTTGAGTCTGGACTAGAATCCAGACCTCAGGGTCCTTCCCACTAGACCATAGTATACTGAATTATGTCTCTTGTATTCTACTTTTAGAATAAAAAGACAAATACCAAGAAAACAAGCTCCACTAGGAATAAATTCACCTAATCAATGTGTAGGGTATATCCGGAGGTCAGCCCAATCCCCTCTGGAGATAGCACCAAACAGAAAGTAATGATGCTTCAATTTATGACCCTAAGTTACTACAAGATCCTCACTTATCAAAGAAAAAATCAATTATGTTGAGTAGACTGCCCCTTGAAAGGCCAGAAAGTGTTCTACCTTTAGAGTGATGATCAATGGCAGACAGACTGTAGGAACAACACATATTGCCCTACAAAGTTCACTTCCCTCAAATACCCCCATTTTCTAAGCTTTCTGATTAAATGAGTTTTTATACTACATGTTGAGAAAGTAAACAGAATACAGATCACAAATATAGAGATAGAAGATATCTCAGAGATCATCTAGTCAATCACCTTTATTTAGCAGGTAAGGATACTGAAGGCCAAAGAAACTAATTGGCTTGTTCCATATCACACTATATAAATAATAGAGCCAGGTTCAAATCTAGATATTTGGACTTGGCACTCTTTCCACTGAACTCTGCTATTTTCTCCAATAAAATACAGATAAGATAACAAAAAAGAAAGTTAAAAACACTAAATTGCCACCAAATATAGCAGATGTTCATCATTTAGTAATATTGACCCTAATAATGAACTGGAGGAATTCCATGTGAATTGGATAACCTCCTAGAATTGATTCAGAGATAAAGGATCAGAACCAGGAGAATGTTGTACACAGAGACTGATACACCATGGCACATTTGAATGTAATGGTCTTCTCTACTAGCAGCATTGCAATGACCCAGGACAATCCAGAGGAACTTAAGAGAAAGAACACTATCCACATCCAGAGAAAGAACTGTGGGAGTAGAAACACAGAAGAAAAAAACATTTGCTTGATCACATGGTTCGAAGGAGACATGATTGGGGATGTAGACTCTAAATGATCAATCTATTGTAAATATTAATAATATGGAAATATGTCTTGATCAGTGATGCATATAAAACCCAGGTGAATAGCTCTTTGACTATGGGAGGGAGGAGGAAGGAAGGTAGGGGAAGAATATGAATCATGTAACCAAGGAAAATATTATAAACTAATTGAATAAATGATTTTTTTAAAATGTTGGAACTAGAAAAGAGACAATGGAACACAATTCTTTTCTCTCTACAGAGAGGCTAGTGATGAAAAATAGGGCATACAGTGCCAGAAAATCATTTTGTAGAACTTTGCTTAATAAATAAATGAACATCTGTATAGCAAGTATCTCTGACAAAGACCTCATTTCTCTAATATATATATATATATGGAGAGAGAGAGAGAGAGAGAGAGAGAGAGAGACAGACAGAGAGAGAGAGAGAGAGAAGAGAGAGAGAGAGAGAAATGAGTCAAATTTATAATAATACAAAAATTCCCCCAATTTATAAATGGTGAAAGGATATGAACAGACATATCTCAGATGAATAAATTAAAACTATCAATGTTCATATGAAAAGATACTCCAAATTGCTATTGATTAGAGAAATACAAATCAAAACAACTCTAAGATATGACACTATACTTAGTATACTGGCTATATATAACCAAAAAGAAAAATTGTAATTGTTGGAGGTGATATGGAAAAACTAGGACACATACATTTTGGTGGAACAGTGAACTAATACAACCATTTTGTAGAGCAATATGGAATCACACCCAAAAGAGTCATAAAACTATGCATACCCTTTGCATATCCCAAAGAGATCAGAGATAGGAGGAAATGGCCTACTTCTCCAAAAACATTTTAGTAGATCTTTTTATAGTGGTAAAGAACTGGAAACTGAGGGGGTGTCATCCATCAATTGGAGAATGGCTGAACAAGCTACAGTATAAGTTTGTAATAGAATTCTATTGCACCATAAGAAATGATGAATAGGATGAGTTCAGAAAAACCTGAAAAGATTTATATTAACTGATGCAAAGTGAAGTGAGCAGGACCAGGAGACCAGTATGTATAGTAATACCAATATTGTACAATAATCAACTGTGAAGGACTAAAATAATATCAGCAAAATAAGATCCCAAAATAGCCCCAAGGAAGCTATCCACAGCCAAGAAAGGTTCTGTTGGAATCTGATTGCAGATCAAAGCATACCATCTTTTACTTTATTTCTTTAGTGAGATTTTTATTGTATGTGTGAGATGTGTCCTTTGTCATGGCAAAGGGAATAAGGAAATATGTATTGCATAAAAAGGCCAGTTTAACCTACATTAGAGTATTTACCACTTCAGGGATGGGGAGGGAAGGAGGGCAGGTTTTGAGAGCTGAGTCCGTGGTCTCCCAAAGTCGGGGGTCCTTCTGACTAGATGGAGTGGTCAGGTGAATAATGATGAATGGGACACAGCTTTCTATTCAACCTACAGCACAGGTTTCACAGGATATACTGCTCCACCTTGGCTGAGGCTTGGCTTTATTTTATACCCTCATGATCACACATCTACTTGGCACACAATTTCATTCTCAATATGCTCATTTCCATAGAACCTAGCAACAGACATGAAGCCTAAGGAGATAGTCAACAAAACATTGTTGCTAAGTGCAGGGTCAGAGGGTAGAATATAATGATCCAGATATAGGTTGGGGAATTCAGAGCACAGATTTGCCAGAAATTTTTATGCCTAGAAAAGAAGGTCCTATCTAAGTGGGTATATAAGACTCTTTAGGTTGAATTTTGTAAGTGGGAGCTCCTGATAATATTTTGGGGGACAGAGTGGGACATCTATATGAACCCTGCAAGCATGTTGCTCTCATCTATTTTTCCTGGGGCTAAGTAAGCATAATAATCATATCAATTCCAATAATAAGGGGATGTTAATAAGGAAAGTCACTTGGGGGGTTCAGTGGGTGTTTCCATCATTCCTAGGGGCTACTTTGCAGTCCCCAGTTTCCATGGATGACCATGTCAAACAGAGTGGTCTTTGATGGCTCCTCGTAAGCATGACCTCTGCTCAGACTACAGTTTCTTGGAACCATAGATGAGAGTTGAGTGCCAAGTAGACACCAGAGATGGATGAGCAGCCCTGAGAAGGGTTTCATAAACCCTTATACCAGGGGAGCTAGTCTTTTTAAATACCCATACTCCTTTATGTCTTAGAGAGTTACCTAAAGTCCTCAGAGGTTTCCCATGATTGTATAGTTAATGAGTCAAAGGCAATATTCACATTTAGGTCTTCCTGATTCATAGCCTATCCCACCATTCACTATACAATGCTGCCTCTCCAACTTAGCTACAGACCTCTGATGTGAGAAAAAAAATCCAGCTTCACCATCAAGAATATTATTTTTCTGTTTCCTAATCTCCTGGTATAATGGGGGCAAAAGATCCTTAGGCTTGGCCCTAAATTCTTCTTCTCAGAATACCCTTAAGACTATTTCCCCCCATTCTTTTGTTCCAACAGCATTTATACTTTTAAAATTCCCATTTACATATAAATCTCATAGAAAGGCTTTTTAGAGCCTCTGCAAGCACATGAAAGAAAAGAAACTTTGCACATTGTAAACACTTAATAAATTTTTGTTGAATTATAAACAGTGTTGGTCTTGTAAGAAATGTTTATTGAACTACATTGTGCATCCAATTCATAATTAATAAATATTTAATGAAATTGGCAAGACCAAATCATTTGATTGGAAATACAACCCCACCCCCAACACACAAACCATACATATTCAATTCTTTTCCAACTGTCTCAATCAAGTACTTAACAAATGTTTATTTTTCCCCTCTAAACCCTTACTTTCTGTCTTGGTAACTACTCTTAGAGGAGGATGACAGGGGCTAGGAAAACAGGGGTAAGTGGCTTGCCAGGGTTCACACATCTAGGAAGTGTCTGAGGTCAAATTTGAACCCAGGTCCTCTTGAATCCAGGCCTGGTGCTGTGTCCATTGTGCCACTTAGCTGTCCCCACAGATGATTTTTGATGGTGAAATTGCTCTCCCCCTCTTTTTCCACTCATCTCTAGCAAATCTGTTTGATCTCATTTATCCACCTCTATGTTTCTTCTTAAGTCTTGGTTCCTGACCTTTTTAAATGAGAGTCCCTTTTTAATTTTAAAAATTCCAAGGACCACCACATAATAGTATTAATACTGCTAGTATCCCCTGGTGGTTAAAATTCATAATGACAAAAAGTTACTCTGAATTCAGTAATGCTTTTAAAAATAAGTTCTGGTTTTAGATATACCTCGGGGTATAAGTTGGTCAAGTAGATCTGAGTTTAAATCCAGTCTCATATACTAACTGTGTGTCCCTGGTAAATCACCTAATGTCTGTATGCCTCAGTATCCTCATTTATAAAAAAAAAAAAGGAGTAGCAATAGCATCTATCTCCCAGGGTTGTTGTGAGGATCAAATAAGATAACATTTGTTTCTTAGGTTCTTAGAACAGCTGTCATTCCTTAATTTTTCAGTCATTTCAGACTCTTTATTTGGGGTTTTCTTGACAAAGATACTGAAGTTATTTTCCATTTCTTTCTCTAGCTTGTTTTACGTGTGAAGAAACTGAGACAAAGAGACTTAAGTTAATTGCCCAGAGTCATATAGCTAGTAAGTGTGAGGTCAGATTTGTACTCAGGAAGATGAGTTTTCCTGACTCCACATCAGGCATTTTATCCATTGTACCACTTGGCTACCTTAAATCTTACCTCCTCTACAAAGTCTAACTTGGAAAAAAAAGCTGATTGCTTCTCTAATCTTAATGTGCATAGGTTGAATTTTCTTATTTACTTTTATCGGCCTTTACTTTGACATTCACTTCAATTAAATCCTTCACTCTCCTAAAATGTCATTTCTATTTCAAGGAATCATAGAATGTATGAGTTGAAAGAGAATACAGTGTCTTATGGTCAAAACCATACCAGAAAGGAATCCCAACATAACCTACCTGACATTTGCCATCTAGCCTCTGCTTAAAGATCTCAAGAAGGAAGAACCCAACATCTCTTGAAATTCTATTCCATTTTTGGCCATTAGTAAGACTAAGTTTGTTTTTACTCAACTTCCAGCCTGGTTCTGCACTTTGAGATCAAGCAGAGCATCTAATCTCATCTCTACATAACAGATCTTGAAATATTTGAAGACAACTATCATTTCCTCCCCAGGGCTTCTTCCAGCTAATATATTTCCCATATGTTAACTATATTTCTTATATGGGTTTTCCAAGGCTATATCTATAGAACATAAGCTCTGGTAAGTTCTGCCAAAACAATAATAAGGAATAATAAGGGTTGATACTTATGTTTTGGTCTAAAGTTTGTAAAATGTTTTACATGCTATCTTACTTGAACCCATAACAACTTTATGATATAGGTGTTATTATGATTATTTTATGGATGAGGAATTCAACATTACAAAAAATGAAGTGACTTTTATAGCATCACACAGTTATTAAGTGTCGAAGGAAGAATTCAAACTCACTTCTTCCTGATTTCCAGGTTCATCAATCTATCTGTATATGTTGCAATAGACAAAGTCCTGAATATGAGTCAGGAACACATGAGTTCAAATCTGAGCTCATAGTCTCATCAGCTATATGATCCCAGGCAAGTCACTAAATCTTTTTAACAAAATGGAGATTATAATAGCACCTACCTCCCAGAATTATTGTAAAGACCAAGTGAAATAATATTTGCAAAGTGCCTTACAAACTTTAAAGCTTTAAAACTATAAACTATATATATATAAACTATAAAACTATAAACCCTAGCTAATATTGTTGTTATTATTATCATTGTTATTATGTTATTATTATGGTTTGGGATATGGGTCCAATGATAGATGTTGTCTATGAATCAATCCAGCTATGTCCAGAGATCTTTATTACCATGTTGGCTATAGGGCAATTAATTGTTGGCCATGTCAACTCACAAAGACCATCTGCATTTGGTGGAAAGAATCTACCAAGGAAAGGCGACCACAAAGTAAAAGATCCTTGACGTATCTTGCTGTAGGATCTCATTCTTTAAAGTATTACAACATATACATTTTACATACATATGTATCCCTGACCCTGTCAAACATTTCTAGTCAATTTCTCTTTGCCTACAGAATAAAGTCCAACTCTTTCCACTATAACACATTGCCTTTTTCTTGACAGGAGTAATGATGATGATGTGTATGAGGACTATTCTCTTGAAAATATGAAAGAAAACATGCAAAAAAGAGTTGATCTAATGTAATGAACTAGTTATAAGTCTGAATAAGAGCAAGCTCACATATTAGCTGAAACCGGAGAAGATGTATACAAAGTCATGCATGTTTATTCATGCTATGGTACTACAAATCAGAACTCAGTCCTGTTACCCACGAAGCATACTTTCCAAAACTTATTTGAGAAGCCAAGGCTATAATCAGGTCCTGTAGGAGGGCAAAAGACAGTGTGGCACCAACATGGCAGAAAGTTCCACACCCAACTGAAGGTTTCAGAGCAATGGCTATGTTTAGCCTCCCATTGTGATGTGACTTCAAGAATTGGATCTGTTATAGAAGTCACATCTGGCTGCTTGGCCAGATTAAGCCTCATTAACTGGGAGCTGCACTAGAAACAGGAATGGCTCTCTCACTCAGAATCATGACTATTGGAATATAATTCATGTACTAGAGTGTGTGGAGAGAATGGATGACAGAAGGACAGAGAGATGAGCAAGTGTCCTGATATGATGAATGAACAAAGAATGAGAGTGAGTCAAGGGACAGGAAAAGGTAGTTCCGAGAAGTTCTAGCTACATTGAAAGAAGTCCCTTACATGTGGATTACTGGCAAACAGCAGCCAGATAGACAGAGAATCTGACATGAAACAAACAAGAAAAGGGTCCTTCTTTGTGACCAGACATAGCAACAGTCTGCCACTAGCTAGGATGATATCCTTGAGCAAATGGCTTTACCTTTTGGACCTTAGTTTCCTCAACTGTAGAATAAGAGGGCTGGATAAGATAGCCTCTGAGGTCCTTGCCAACTCCAAAAGTATATATGTAAACCTCTTCTAGCCCAAATACTCTTTACATTCACAAAATTATTAATCTAAAACTGGAAAGGGCTTCTGAGAAAATTTAGCTCAACCCTTTTGTTTTACAAATGACCCTTATGTTTACCTTCCCTGAGGGAAAGTGATTTGCCTTAAGTCACCCAGGAGTAGGAAGTTATCAGAGGTGAAATTTGAACCCAGATCCACTGACACTAGAATCAATGCTCTTTCCAGTAAACTACACATTCTCTGATTCAAAGACATTCCCATGACTGCTCTCCTTGATCTTTATCCCAATTTCCACTTCAATGTGTGTGAAGGGAATTACTGAGGGGACTTTGATCATGAGGATAGAAAGGTGCCCCTGGTAGCTAGCAGGAAAAGCCAGTAATAGAGGTAAAAGAATCATGAGGCAGGAGGCAGGTCAGATGTCCCCTGGACTGCCCCATGGGTGGTCCAGGCAAAGGAGAAAGGAGACAAGTTGGCTCACTAGGTGTGACATGTGAGTCAGTGGACAGAAAGTTTGATAAACTGAGGAAAGACGGGAGTTCGCTCTCTGGACTTTCATGTTAGGGGGACTGGGAGGACCACATGGCTGCTGTGGAACAGCAAGCTAAATGTAGCATGCTAGATTAGGGTAAAAACTTCTCTAAGTAAAAAATCTACCTCCTCTCTTTTTCATCCTTCTCCCCTATTCCTTTCTGATTAATAAAATCATCAAAAGTTGTGGCCAGTCTCACAATTTTAATCTAACAATTGGGATGCTTACTCTTGCTCCCTTCCCCCTAAAAGTCATTCAACTTACTCATGTATTTTATTTTATAGATCTTACTTAGATATACTAGAGTATTCTCCAGGCCTTTGCTTCTTCATTTCTAAAAGGAAGGGGGTTATAACAGATAATCTAAAGATGGTCTTCAGGGCAACTAGATGACTCAATGGTTAGAGAGCTAGGCCTAAAAACTGGAGAACCTGGGTTCAAATATTTTTATATGTCTAGCCCTTACAACTATTCTGTCTTGGATCATTTTTTTAAAAGCCAAAATATTCTGTTTTAGAATCAATACAATATATTGGACCTAAGGCAGAAGAATAGTAAGGGCTAGGCAACGAGGATGAAATGATTTGCCCAGACTCACACAGCTAGGAAGTATCTAAGATCATATTTGAACCTAGGACCTCTGTCTCCAGGCTTGGCTTTCTATATACTCAGAGTCTCTTAGCTGCCTTCCTTAGTGCTAAGGGAGTTCTTAGTTCTCCCTCAATTCTAAGACAGAAGGTAAAGGTTTTTTTAATGAAAAAATAAAAAGATTATCTTCCAGCTCTAACATTCTGTGGTCCAATGCTATTTGGAAAAAATGAAAGAAAAAGGATAAAGTTAAAAGTTTAAAAGAGAGCCAGTCACTATAAATAGCAGAACCAAACCTAAAAACTAAAGAACATTTTGATTCTAATATGTGTGTGTATGTGTATGCACAAGCACGTTTGTGTGCACTAAGTGGAAAGGAATGTTGATGGCTCCTTTGCCTGGTTGGCATACCTGGACATCCAGAAAGGGCTCAAATTCAGGAGTGTTAGATTCAAATATGAAGGAGAGGGATGTTTGATGTATTTCTAGGGGAGAAGCAGGGGCGAGATTGATACTTTGATTGGATGCTGTTAAATTCTTCTGACTCAAGATGGTCAGGAAAAATTAGACAAACATATGACTCATCCTTAGAACAACATGCAAACTCTTCATCCAGAGTTATGATGGTTTTGCAATAATATTCATTGACTCCATGTTGTTCTCTTGAAGACGTTAGCATGAGGCATGCTACCAGGAGTCAGAACCCTGTTGCCTATTCATGGTAACCTAAAAATACTGGTTGTTGACCTTCAGTTAGGGAAAATATCATTTAGAATCTTTTTTTTTAAACCAACATGCTATTAATTACACTTAAGAAACAAAATTTGGAGAGGAAGAGAACATGAATCATATAACCATGAAAATATATTTTTAAATATTATATTATTCTATTATATATGATTTATAATATAATTATATATAACAAAATAATAAATTATAACAATACAATAATTTATATTGTATCATAACATATAAATATTATTATAATATACACACATTTATATTATATAAATATTATATGTTATAATACTGTGACATATTAAAAATAAATATGCCCCCCAAAAGGAACAGAACATTTGAAATCTGGTTTCCAAAGAAATATTTCCTTTCTAACTTTCCCTAATTGATTCCTAACAGTTGAGAGAGTGGGTGCTGCTTTTTCAAAATGATTCTGTTGCCTCTGAATGTCTGTGCCCTGGTACAATGACCTCATCACTGAGCTGGATACAGAAGCAACCCACTGACCTTGCTTTGCAGAACCACTGACCAATCACAGCGAATTCCCACAAACTAGCCACAGACTTCCAAGCAGAGATAAGATAGTGTTCTAGATGGAGCCCCTGAATAATGTCACAGATCTCTGGCTTTGCTCTTGCATTCCCTTAAATGTAAGTCATTTTCATGGTCAAGAAGCTAATGATGAAACTTTCATGAAACACTTTTGTTTAAGACAGAGACAATGTAATCTTCGGTTTTCTTTATAAACTGTTATCTCCTGTTTATTACCAGACAAGGCCATGCTAGGAATAGTAAGTAAAACATGTAGTTAGTTAAAAGGGGAAGGGGGTGTAAGCATAAGGAAAACTCACAGGCTCATTAACTCAACAAACTACAGTTCATTTTCATTTGTATATTCACTCTCATATGCGACAATGAGGAATTTATCAATAGATTTCTAAGATTTAAGATGATAGAAAAAATCTTAATGATGTATTTTGATAATACAGGGGTGAACTTAAAGTTTTTTAAAATGCTTACCTTCTGTCTTATAATCAGTATTAAGTATCAGTTCTGAGGCAGAAGAATAGTAAGGATTGGGAATTGGGATTAAGTGACTTGACTAGGGTCACACAGCTAGTAAATGTCTGAGGCAAGATTTGAATCCAGGGCATCCCATCTCCAGGCCTGGTTCTCTCTATCCACTGAGCAACCTTGGGGCTGCTACCTAAAGTCTTAATGCAGTTTTTTAAGTTAGCTACTGAAGTATGAAACTTCACAATGACTTGTGGGAAATGCTACAAATTGAGTACAAATGACATTTCCAGAAGGATGATAGAAAGCCTGGGTGAAGATTTTTGAAGTCTTGAATAAGGAATTGAAGATCTTCAGGGTATGAGTGGTATTTCTCTCATTCCTAACAACTAAAGTCAATGAGGGCTTCAGAAGAGAAAGACAGATATGCAAAGTGAAAAAATAAATTGTAAAGGCAGTGTTTGAGAAAGATATAACTAAGATACTCTTAGTCTTTCAACTCTAATAACCTATTAGACTGTGAGCTCCTTGAGGACAGATATCATTATTTGCTTTTTTTTTGTATTCCCAGAGCTTAGCACGGTGCCTGGCACATAGTAGGTGCTTAAATGCTAGGTAAATGACTTTAAATGGAAAAGGAAGAAAACTGCCTGCCTATATCAACAAGTGGGGAACTTTGAGTCAGGAAGATACAGAGCCACTGCATGGCCCTGATCCCAAGTTCCATACTTTATCCACTTACAAGACACTGTGGTAGGTAGCTAACTACATGGTATAGTAGATAGAGTGCCAGCCTGGAGTCAAGAAGACTCATCTTCCTGAATTCAAATCTGGCCTCAGGCACTTAATAGCTGTGTGCCCCTGGGCAAGTCACTTCACCCCCTTTGCCTCAGTTCCTCATCTGTAAAATGAGCTGAAGAAGGAAATGGTAAACCACTCCAGTGTCTTTGCCAAGAGAACCCCAAATGGCATCATGAAGAGTCAGACATGACTGAAATGACGAAATGACAAAAGACACTGTTATACTCTCGTCTCAATCTAATGCAAATATTCTTTCTGTTTCTATGCCCATTAATCTTCACCCAAATGCTCTCCAACATATTTCCCATCCCTCCCACCACTTTAGTTCACGAATTTCCTTATGTGAGTATATAGCCTCAATATATATTATATCCTCCTCCTCTCCTCTCTTACCTATTCTGTTCATTCTCAGTAAAGTAACAATAAAGGTCATAGTTCAGTTCAGTCCCATCCCATGCAGTCAACTATCCCTCCTTGCATTAAGATATCTGATTCACTTTATTTATTATCCCAATTATGTGCATTTTGGTTATATATCTAAGATGATGCTTAAAAAAACTTGCTAATTTCTTGCTTATAATTTGTGTCCTGTGAACATAAATAAGAAACAGCTGATGACCTTGAATGGATGTGTGATGGAATATTGATGGGAGATTTCAGTTTTCTAGATGTCTACTGAAGTTCTCTCTTTGCCAAGAGCTAAAAGGTTCAGGCTTTTGGAGTTTGACTTAATAATAACGCAATGTTTGAGAAGGTGGAGGCAGGAATACTGGGAACAGTAATTCTCAACCTAATTCTCATCAACAAGTGAAATTGTCTTCTGAAATAGAAATCCTAGGAATATCGGTAGGAAATGACCACTGAATTTTTAGGGTGGCTCAAAATCTAAGGAGCTTATTGATGGTCATGCATGCAAGCTGGTCTGATGGATAGAATTCTGGATCTGGAGTCAGGAAGAACTGAATTCCAATCTGGCCAAACTTACCAGCCATGTGATCCTGGAAAAGTCACTTACTCTATCTGCCTCAGATTCTTCAACTATAAAATATAAAAATAATAATTTCATAGTTATTGTTTAGTCATTTCAGTTGCATCAGACTCTTCACAACCCCATTTGGAGTTTTCTTGGCAAAGACACTAGAACATTTTCCATTTCCTTCTCTAACTCATCTTCCAGATGAGGAACCTGAAGCAAACAGAGTTAACTAACTTGTCTGAGGTCACACAGCTAGTAAGTGTCTGAGGCAGGATTTGAACTTTAGATCTTCTTGAATACAGGTTTGACACTATCCACTGCACCAGCTGGCAGTCAGTAACTAGTTCTCCAGATTGTTGTGAGTATAAAATATTTGTAAAGTGCTTTGTGAACCTTGAGTCACAATATAGATGCTAGCTATCATTATTACAAAGGGAAATGCACAGAAGAGATGATAAAAAGATTGAAATAGAGGGCAAAGTCTCACCACAGCGTGGCTACTTTTTGTGTTGTTCTTATTTGTCTCCCTCTTTTATTTATGTGGGAGACCAAAGCCTATGATGACCTCAGCATTTTTGTCTTCCATGTCCCCTTCTTGGCTTATACAGTGAGCTTTTAGCCCACTAAAAATTCCCAGATGTCCTTCAAACTGCTCTCTAGCCATGTCTCCCTACATCCTACTTGAGATGCTGATGAATTTAAACATAGGAGACTTCACATTCAAATACCATTAATACTGATAGTTCCATTCTAGCCTGGCCCAATTAGTAAGCTGAATTTGGAATATCATGTTCATTTCCAGTCATCTCATTGTGAGAAGTGTAAGATTAAAATTTTAGGAAAGCTGAGGCAGGTAGAAATTAGTTTCTCTCTGCAAGGAGTATTATATTTTTAGAGGTTTATTGAAGATTAAAATATAAAGAAAACACAAGTAAGAAAGGCACGTGTCTAGGCCCAGAGAGCCTATTCATGACCACTCACATCTTGCCTGCTAGGTGGAGAGCTGTGTATGCTCCAAAGTGGAAGTAGGAACAGAGGCCTGAGCCTTTTAACAACCAGGTTAAATACTCCATCTCGCTCTCTGCCCAGGTGAGATTACAAGGCATTCTGGGGAAGTGGAGCAAGGACTTCTGGGGATTGAAGTCCTGGATTCAAGTCTCCATTATTACAGAAGGCTATTGATAGGCTGAAAAACTGGCAGAGGAAGAATAGTGAAGAGCCTGAAGAGGATGCCAAGAATTCCCACTCTTCGACCTTCTTCCCCAGGGACAGTGAACAGTCTGGCATTGATTTTACATGTGTAATCAGATACATATACACACAGAAGCACAATATGTGGACTTCCATGTTCAAATAGAAATTCTTTGAGGGTAGGTAATGTTTTACTTTTATACTTATAGATTCATTGATACATCTGAGTTCATGTAGAGTAGTAGAATAGAGATTTGACCTTTGATGCCATCACCATATGGAATTCCCAATTGAGAAAGCTCCCTCTCAGCCATTTAATCTTAGAGGGTCATTTCAAGAAGAGTAAGATTGGGTAAGCCATCCAGGATCGCATAGTCTTTATGATTCAAGTGGATTTGAACCATAGGCTCCAGAGTTTGAGGCTAGCACTCAATTCACTATGTCACATGGCTACCACTATTGCTTTATATACATGAAGGAAAAGAAGGACTTCGTGATTCAAATGAGATGATCACAAGGTAAGTAGCTTCTTTCTTCAAGTACAGTTATATCATACCTTGTAATTACTCTAAGTTGGATGTACTATTGATTAAATGATATTCCCTGAAACAGTATGTTCAGAAAGAGCCCTTTCTTGCTGGGCCTGCTTTTCAACACTCACATTATAAAGCAATTCCACTGTAATAAAGAAAGCAGTTAAAATCAAAAATAAAAAAAAAGATGATGCCAAGAAGAACCTGAAAATGTTTAGTTTCAGAGAAGAAGTGACAGGAAATGACATGAGAGCTGCATCTATTGGGCTGCTTTTATTTTTTTAATTTTTATTTATTTATATTTACTTCTGCATAGTAAAATTAGGAATACCTAAGGATGTTTCAGAGACGTGGATTTAAATCTGATACTAAGAAATACTTTCAGAGGCTGGCTAAAAGCAGAGCAGGCTGCCTTGGGATGTAATGAATTTCTCCTTACTAGAAATCTTCAAGCAAACATTTTTCATTGGCATGGTGGAGAGGGGCTTGTTTCTCAGATATGGATTGGATTACATGGCTTCCAAAGCCCCTCTCAACACTGAAATCTGGTGATTTTGTGAAGAAAACTGCAATTCTACATTGCCAAGATTATGTGTTGTTTATTTGAGTCTATTTGGGAAGCTGGCAGGCAAAAATCACAAACAAATGAAGCAAACTTTTCAGAAATGTCTATTCTTTTATAATACTTTCCCAAAGAATTTCTGCTGAGACAAGAACATTAAAGACAAGCCATCAGAAAACGGGCTGATTCACTCCTGGAATTTTATCCCTTTATGTTGCAAACCTTGCCCTCCATGTAATACATACTGCATGGTTTTCAGTGTGGTAAAATAAGATATTTCAAGGATCATTCAAGCCCACAATGAAATAGCAACAGTTACACTGAAGCTGAAGGAAAGCATGGTTGAAGAAATGCCAAGAACTAACACACTATTGCTTTAACACAGCATAATTTTTGATTCTCAAAACAACTTTGTCAGGTAGACACTATTTTGATCCCCATTTTACAGGTGCAGAAATTGAGGCAGAGAGGTTGTGACTTGCCCAGATTTACATATCTAGTGACTTCAAGCCCAGTGTTCTATCCACAGTTCTGCCTTACTACTTATTTATTTTTGTTATTGTTTAGTTGTTTTCAGTTGTATCTGATTCTCTGTCATTCTTTTTGGGGTTTTCTTGGCAAAGCTATTGGGACAGTTTGCCATATCCTTCTCCAATTCATTTTAGAGATGAGGAAACTGAAGCAAATAGGGTTAAGTGACTTGCCCAGAGCCACACAGTTGGTATGTGTCTGAGGCCAGATTTGAACTTGGGAATATGAGTGTTCTTTACTTCTGGCCCAGCCCTCTATCCACTGTACTCTTGTAGAAGAATCAATAATAACCTTTCTAGCTGCCTGGTTCCTCTGAAAAAGACTGTTTATTTTCAGATGATTAATTACATTGTTTTATAGCAGTTCTTAGCATTTTTTAAACCACACTTTCCTTCAGCTTTGGTATTACTGTTGCTATTTCATTGTTGCTCTGAATGATACTTGAAATATCCTTTTTACCATCACTAAAAGCCCGCAGAGTATCTAACAGTCATTGAAGGGTGCTCTTTAAAGCAAGCAACTTTTTAACACATGCTTGGAGTAATGTCCACTGTTAAAAATTTAAAACACACCAAAAAAGTGATGAAACACCTGAATGTGGGATGAAGTGCAGTGTTTAACTGATAAAGAACTAACTAAAGATCAGGAAACCAGACTAATTGGTTTCATGTGTTCAAGGTCAGACACTCTGAGACTGCCTAGTTTTCACAGAAACCCATACACATACTTGTAGGTATTTTATTCCATCTCTGGTTATTTTAAGTGCGTTATCTCTTGCTATCTCTTCTTACAGGGCATGACCATTGCTGTCACAAATGAAACCATCTCAAAATTATTGCTTTATCGTAAGTAATCTGCACACCACTGTAACTGGCAATGACAACTTTCTTATCAGTAAATGGAAGGTGACATCATCTAATAAATAGAGCTCTGGAAGAGAAGGAGATTTGGATCCTAATAGGCATTTAAAATATACCTATTTAGTTTTCAATCTGTGAAATGTGAAAAACTTTTACTATTCCACACTCCCAGAAATGTGAAGATCCTGGAATGTTAGACCTGAAGCTAGAATCCTTTTGAGATCATTAAATACAAACACTTCATTTTATAATGAAACTAAGGATGAAAGTGACTTGCCCAAGGTCACATGTTTTGGGGAAAGCAGGAATTTGAATCCATGTCCTATATCCCCAAACCTAGCACTCTTTACATTGTGCCACACTGGATATATGAAGTAAGAATCTGTTGTTGTTGCTACTGCTTTTTAATCCAAAGGAGGTATCACAAGTACTCTGTGCCTCAGTTTCCTTATCTATGAAATAAAGGGTTAGACCTGATAACTTCTAAGATTCCTTCCAATTTTAAGACTGATCTTATGGCTACAGATTACTAATAGATACTACTAATCTATTTTTACCACCTCCTCAAGACTATATTTCCTCCATTGCCCACATTTTTCTTCCTTTCAGTACTGAGAAGAATTAGCTTTTCCCCAAGTTTTTGTTGTTGTTCATGTGGAGATGAAGAGAGGGAGCAGAGTCCGTCCTCTAATGAAGTGCTGTCAAATGTAAACAGGAACAGTTGGTCACTGAACCCTAAGTAAAGATACCCACGGGTTGCATATTGACTTAGTTTTAAAATGTAATATTACCTATGTTTTATTGTATTTTTATTTATTGGTTAAATATTTCCCAATAACATCTTTCCTCTAAACTCTTACTTTCTGTTTTCATAACAACTCTAAAGCAGAAGGGCAAAAGTTAGGCATTCTGGGTTAAGTGACTTGCCCAGGGTCACACAGCTAGGAATTTTAACCAGATTTGAGCCCAGGTCCTCCTGACTCTAGCTAGGCCTGGTGCTCTATCCACTGTCATCTATCTGCCTCTCTGAATTACATCTTAATCTGGTCTGGGCTATTCTTGGGAGTATCATGGACCTCATGTGTGTTTAACACCTCTTCTAAATCCTAGGAAAAGAAATAATTGAGGTAACATGGCATAGTAGAGTACTAGACTTCAAGTTAGAAAGTTATGGGTTCAAATCTTGCTTCAGGTACTTAATAGCTGTGTGTCTCTGGACAAATCTCTTAGCTTCTCAGTGCCTCAGTTTCCTTATCTATAAAATAAAGGGTGAGACTTGAGAACTTTTATGATTCCTTCCAATTTTAGGATTGATCTTATGACTAAAAGATTAGAGAAACATAAAGGTATCTTTTGCCTCCTTCTACTCAAGCCCTTCAGGGAACTAGAGCCCAGAGGGTTCTAAGAACTTGTCCAATGTCAGATAAATTTATATTGCCTCCTTTCTAGTTAAGTCCCACTTCTTTCCATTTGTAAATTAAACTACTACAGTAGCACCTCATTTTATGTGAATTTCACACACATGAATTCAGATACCTGTGATTGGTAATAAAAAAAAACAAAGGCAGGAAAACAAATAAAATAAAACATTTTAATTACTTGCTAAATCTGTTCCATTTTTCCAAGCAGGATAAAGTCTTGCAGCAGTTCACCCAGTCATTCTCATTCTCAGTCTTAGTGTTAGTCACTGCATTGCTTTTCACCAAACACTGATGCTCCCATCAGTCTTTGTCTGGAGTTCTTGCTTATAACAAGTCATATCCATGTCAGAGCAATGTTTCTCTTTGTTTCATTAACACCATTTAGTTATTCATAATGGCCCTGCAGTATACGAGTAATGATGCTGGTAGTTCCAATAAGACTAATAAAAGTCACCAATTTGCCTAGGAATGTTTGTATAAGAAATATTTATTAAATAATGAGGTAAGCTATTTTGCTCAATTTTCAACTCATGTACAGGCTCCTAGAACAAGTTTGTTGCATGAAATGAGGTCCTATTTTAGTCTTTTGATTGTTTATTTGTTTATCCTACAGTCAACCAATAAATAAATATTTATTTATGATTACTCTGTACCCTGGCACTGTGCTAAGCAGACAAATTTGGGTGGATAAGAAAGCAATGTCTACATGTTCCTTTTTTAAAAATTTTCGAAAATCCTTTTGATTTTTAAAATATTTACATTTAAGGGTTGAATGAAATGAATTGCCTGTGCTGGTCCTATAGAGAGCTGAAGTTCTAATTAAAAGGTGTGAATTCGTGCCAAATGACACCTATTATTTATATCATTTCTTGCTCCATGAGAAACTATCAAAAAATGTTCAGGTTAATCCTTTTGATAGTTTAACTGAGCAGCTGCATGATGGTGGATGTGCGTTTGGACCTACTATTAAAGGGAACTACATCTTTTGCCTCTTTGGGCCCAAATGAATTCTGTATCACATGTGAGTCCAATAAGTGATTCTTTCAAATACCTATTATAAGATGACTGAGTACTTGTGAATCTCTACCAATGCTTATTTCTACTGACACCTCCCCACACAAAGCAGATTCCACAATACATCACAGACCACATTTGAAGAATGGGATGCTGGGTCGAAGCTGTGGTTCAATTATTAATAGAATGCCACTATCAATAAGTGAATATGTAAATCTCTTTTGTTTACCATAAAATGCATCCATTAGGCCCTTCTGTACCAAGTCCACATATTTAGAACACACATAATATATTTATGGAGTTTAAAAAAACCTGGTGTAATAGTTTTCTCTAAGGAGGTAATGCATGTTCATTTTTTATTGTCTAAAATGAAACATATGACTGCTAGACTTATTCAAGTGGTCTAATGCCAGATGAGGGTGGGGGGAGAGGTAAGATCAAAATACTCCCAAATTCTAAAAACAGCAAAGCTCAAGTGTCTGCAACTGCAAAGACATCCCTGGAGCATATTTGGGGTGTTTTTATCTTCAGTTTAGGGTTAGTACCATTCCCAAATCTTTAAAATTGTGAGAGGCACCATGGGACAGTGAAAAGAGAGCTAGATTTGGAGCCAGAGGACCTGGATTGGATTCTTAGCTCTCTACTCCCAGGAGCAAACTTACTTTTTAGAGGTCTTCCACCTTTTACTTCTATATCATTAACAAGAAATTTGACCTCTCTGGAATTCAATTCCTCATCTGTAAAATGAAGGAGTTGGAGTAGATGGCCTGTTAAATCGCTTTCCCCTCTAATCTATGAAATGATGGGCTAGGCTACACTAGGCTAGAATGGGATGGGATGGGATGGGATAGGGTAGAATAGGAAAAAATGATGATATGATATGGTATATGTTTCTAGAGGAAAATTTAACATGTTAGGATCACAGATTTAGAGGTCATCTAACACAACCCTCTCATTTTATAGATGAGGAACTGAGGCCCAAAGAGATTAAGTAATTTATCCAAAGTCACAACAAGGTAAAAAGTGGAATAGCTAGAACTAGCATTTGGGACCCTAGGGACTAGAAGCACAGAACACACACGACAAATAACAAATAATTCACTCAGAATTTGTAATCTATGATATGAAAATAAGAAGTAAATAATATAATGTTGAATGGAAAGGGAATGGTGGAATAGTGGCATTTATACTGCCAAAAGAGTGCACCTACTCATTTTTTACACCTTTTAAATTTTAATGAACTGAGGCAAAACTCTATGTGATTCTGGACCTAAAGATTGAAACCATGTCCTTCGATGCCAGATCTAATGCTCTTTTCAATGTATCATGAAGTCCTTAGATGGCAAAGTAACAAAAACTCCCAAATACACATGACATGTAATTAATTAGGTAGGAGTATTTTCAGAGACCACATACTCCACACATTACCCATTCTATAGATGAGGAAGCTGGGGCTCAGAGATCATGTCAGAGAAGCAACTGCAATAACTATTTTATGCTTCTTCTGATCAAATGACTTTTTCTTGCTCTCTCATCACCCAACATTTAAATTTGAGGGGAGAAAACACGGCTGAAATGCAAAGTATGGACCATCTCTAATAGTTTTAGGAAGAATGCTAAACAAGCAATCCTACCATCTAAACACTTTTTAAAAAATCTACAAACCCAACTAATCCATCTTTTTTTTTTTATTCATTCATTCATTTGGTCTCCATCACAATTTCAGAGGTAAAGCTGTGTATAAAGATATGCTTTTTTCCAACAACTGTCTTAAAGACCTAATTCATTCTTCTTGGACATAATATTTAGATATGTAAAACAAATCTCATTTCAAACATTAATGGTAAGTACTGCAACAATGGATTTTGAGATCTACTCTTAGAAAATGGATTCTTTCATTCCTAATTGAAATGGAATTTTAAAATAACAAGCCAAAGTCTCTATAAATCCAAGCCTCCACCCCAAATTTTTATACTAGCCTGTTTTTTAATATGTCTATTTTGATATTCTTTGTTTAAAGTAACAATAGTAGGAAGTGAGATTTCAAAGGAGAACCTGGAAGTTACTTATAGACTATCCCATAGATCAAAGAAGCATAACAGTTGCTTGCAAACTGTACCACTAACTAAAAAACACATCCTGAGACCATCTGCTAAGGTAGGAGAAGCCAACTAGGTCTTCCTGAAGGGGCCTCTTGGTCCTGCTAAGTGCCTATGCTCTAGCAGCCTCCAATAACCTCCAGACATCCATGGTAAGACCAGCAGAACTCTAAATATTGCTGATAACTTTCAGATGATATCAATGTATTAATGGATACCCCAAGGGGGCATGGATAAAAATTAGTCTGTCCCTCACAAAACTATAAAAATGAGACCCCAAACCCTGCCCCTCATGCACTCTTCCATCTTCAGCTGAGTCCATACTGCTCCCACCTGGAATCTATAGTTATGTAAGAGACCTTGCCTCCCCTCCTCATTCTCTTCCTTATATTGCTGTCTTCCTCCACTTCCCCATCCCTGTCCCCACACCATCTGTCTTTGTACCTCTCCTTGATCTGTTTGTGTCTGAATCCTGCTACCATTGTGGTCTTTCCCAGCAAATACCTAAAGAACTAGGCATACCTACCATTGTTTAATAATTCCTAAATTAACAATTTAGCATCTCTCTCCAATGGCCTACCTTTTCCTACCACTATTCTTCCTCTCTACCTTTCACTGCCTCACCTCCTCCCACGGCTTGGAGACCATTGACTATCTCTTGGGATACCAAGCTAGATTCTCTGGGGATCGAGTAACTGCCTCTCCCAGTTTGACTGTACATCAGGCAGACTATCCTCTGTCCCTGTCCCCCAATTAGATTTTCCCCAGGTTCAATATTTCCTAGTTATGGCTCTGCATGTTCCACTAGCATTAGCAACTCAAGAACTCTGAAACTGAGTTCGTTACCTCCTTATCCAAAGCAACTCTTTCACTTTATTTCCCTATTTCTCATAATAGTGATATTTTCAAATTCAGTGTGGGAATCACCTCCTATACCAGATTGAGTAATGCTGGGCTATAAAGTTTAGCATTACTTGAGAGGAGAACAACAGTTACTTTGTCAAAGTAATTGATGTTTGTTAAATAGTGCATTGCTCTTCATAGAATACATTATCTGCCCTCTCAGGGAAGAGGGAGGGGAACAAGGGTGGGAATGGGAAGGAGGGAAAGAACATAGATTGAAAAATGGCACAAACTTATTATTAAAATTATATTGACACAATCTTGACAAAAACAAATTTAAATAATTTAAACAATGAAGCAATAAAAATAAGTTTTATGATCATGAGAATTATTGGTCCAGATGTCACCTATTAAATGGAATTCATGATCCATTATTTAAAACTAAGGGTCTTCGTTTTAAAATTTTGCACCCAATTTTCCCTTGTCCCTTACCTGCACTCTGGAGAAAAAAATAGAAGAGACTGATTACTCTTCGCATATTTATACTCAATATAAAATAACAAAATACCTCCATCTTGATTCCATAACTTCTACCTAATTTTTATATCTATTTCATTCATACTCCCTACATTTTCTTTAGAATATGCTGTTTTAGTCTTTTTGAGGTTTCATTCTTGACTCTTCTACCATGTCCCAACTCCTCATCTTGAAGCTCATTACAGACCTGGATTCACATATTGGACGTTTCCTTTGTCTTCTCCCTGTGATTGAATGACTTCTCCCAGAACCTCCATTTGGCCAGTAAGGTGGCACAATAGAGAGAGCCTGGTATGAAACCAGTAAGACGTGAATTCAAATCTGGTCTCCCATGCTTACTAGCTGTATGACCCTGGGCAAGTTACTTGCCTCTGTTTGCCTCACTTTCCTCATCTGTAAAATAAGCTGAAAGAAATGGCAAACCATTCCAATATCTTTGCTAAGGAAATCTTAAATGGGGTCATGACTGAAACAACTGAACCACAACAGCAAAAGAAGCTCCATTTAAAGAGGATGTTCAGGGAAGTCGTTTCATTCATCTACAGGTTGTATTCCAAACATTCTTTATCATGTCCCTTCACCTTTGTTCCACCCTACCCTTTCACCTTCTATTATTATCTAAGCTCTTTGAGGACAAGGATTGTCTATCTACTTTTATTTGTATTCTCAGTACTTAGCACAGTGCCTGGTACATAGTAATCACTTAATAAATGCTTTTTGACTGACTGTTCTAAAGTATGCTAACCATGCCAAAATTCAGATGGGTCACTAGATTTCACTTAATGGCACCCACACTTAAATAGGAATCACCTGTACAATGGCAAATCTTGATGGTTCATCTTTATTCCCAAGAGCTCGTGCCATTATTTCAGCTTATAGATCAATCCATCCATCAATGACCTCATCAAGGATTGAACTGGAATGAACTTCATGCTCTATTATATCATCATATACAAAGACAACACCAGAGCCCCATGGTCAGGAAAGTTAGTGTTTATTTTTTTATTCTGATGGTTTCCCCTCATCTTAGAATTTACAATGGATTTACATTGATTTAGTCATACATAATACTTGTCACATTTTCAAGATGGCAGGCTGGTGATTATTATGGCCATGGGATATAACTAGGTTATTTCAGCAATTTAGAGAATTTTATGTTCATTTAGAGAAAATGAAGTTCCCTTTGTTGACTTCAAAAGCAATAGGTTCTCACCAACTAGATTTTACTTATATTCCCTACCTCCCCATCTCCCATGTAGTCCTTTGTAGTATTATTTTCAGAATAAACTAAAGCAGCATAAAATGAATAGAATTATTTTAAAATTTAATTTAATGTTTTCTTATTTAAAAGAACTCTATTTTCTCTAGCTCTCATTCACCACACCACTGGAAGAAAGGAAAGAAAAATCATTGTTAAAAATATGCCTCACCAAATAAAACAATTTTTTATTGACCATGTCCAGAAAAACATGTTATATTCTGCAACCTGAGTCCATAACCTATTTGGCAGGAAGTGAACAGAATGCTTCATCATCTTTCTTCTGGCATCATTGATAGGTATTGCGTTGGTCAGAGTTCTTAGAACTTTCACTTTGAAAGAGTATTCCTTTAACCAATATTTATTTAGCACTTCATTCATGACAAAGACATGGTAGAGAATATAGTGATGGGCATTCTAGTCTCACTCTGTGTCTTTTTCTTAGACTGACAAAGAGCAGTTTCACTGAGGCATTTAAAAATATATGTCTTTCTTCAACCTTTTTTTTTTCACTAAGAAGACAAGTTGAAAACATTACATTTCTAAGTTCAATCAGCATCTACATCACATGCAAGTGCAGTTTGTTTTGTCTCTGGATCAAACAATGTAGTCAAGGTGTGCTTGCCTGTCAAACATTTCACTGGTCTTGGAGACAGCTTAAGAGCTGCAAAATATCACCTGCCAGGGCTACCAATAAAATATGGCCTTGGTTTGCAAAGTTAGTTTTCATGCATTTGGCCAAAATGCTCAATATTTGCAGAAAAAGCCTCTTGGGTGAGTTTTCTAGTTACAAGAGAGGAAAAAATTCAAAAGATTAAAAAAAAATTATGACCATCAAGAAGCTCCTAAGCAAGGCTTTTCAGTGATTCATAAATTTCTTTAAATTAAAGTAGCTCCTTGAGTATAATGAAATGACTCCCCCCAAAATGTTCCTAGGATTTTCAGTGTGTAGCAGTCCGCCCCCTGGCTATGGGCAAGGGGAAAACAGTAGGTGCAGATTGCTCAGTCTTGGGCATGCTCAGTAGTGCTCATGGCTGGGAAGGCCTATGACCCTTGACCCCAGCTTCTCCCAGGTTAGGCGGGAAAACAGGTTTCTTTGTTCTCACCTGGTTAAGAGAAACCACACCTATGCCTTGTCATTAACCAATGAGAATCATCCCTATGTACTGTGTATATTTGCATATCAAAAACTATATCTAGCCCAGCTGGCTCCGCCTTCTCTCTCTCTGCCCTCTGCTCTCTGCTCGCTCCTTCTCTTTCAGGCTACCTGATGGCTGTCCTTGCAGGAGCTTGGCCTCTGGCCAAGCTCCATCTTTAATCTTTCTCTATTCACCTCTCTGACCTGCGTGGTATGGATCTCAGGACTGGAAAAGCCTACAGAATTGGTCCTTTGATCAGAGCTTAGCTGTGGCTCATTGATAATTAATAAAGACTCATCCTGAACACCTCATATCTCTATTAGGACTCCGTCACTTCCCTCGTGGTATCAAAAACTTCTATCCTGTCTCTATCTTCCTACCTTGTGGCTTCTCTCACCTCAGAGAGAGCTACACAGTGATTGTATCTTCTTTGATTTTGTTGCCTTTGTCAGCTTAGAAACCTTGCCCCATAGTTTGTAGGGAGCTTCAAGGAGGCAATGCAATGGATAGAGCACTAGATTTAGAGTTTGAGGTCTTGGGCATGGATCAGAAGACTAGGGTCTGCTGTTTGCCTCCAGTGGGGCTTTGGGTGCTAGGCATACAAAGACAAAGACTGAAAAAAATTATTCTTAACTTTCAAGGATATTATATTCTCTCAAGGGAGACAATAGAGTAGCCATTTGGTCTCCCTCATCTATAAAATGAGGAGACTGGATTATATGACCTCTAACTAGGGTCTAACTAGAGATCTAAATCTATAGGCCAGTATCCATAAGGTGCATTCAATTCAATTCAAGTATTTAACATTTCAGGAAACTGAGACTACTCAGACAAAACAAAACAGTCCCTCTCCTAAAGAAACACAGATTTTGCTGGGGGGGGGCAACATCTGTATGTAAAGTAAGGAAGTTATTAAATGAGGGAAAAGCTGGAACATCTTGATGCCTTAGGGTACTTCTAATGCCAAGACAACATTGAGCTCTCAGGAATTCAGATTGCATAGACTGAGGATGAGTCTACAAGTTAGTGAGGACCTGTTTGCTATTCCTAGCTCTGTCAATGACTTTCTATGTAGCCCTGGGCTAAGTCACACTCCCAGTGTCCCAATTTCTCTCTCTATAAAATGGGGTTGTTCATATTTGCCACCTACCTCACAGCCATCACACGTGGATTCATGAGATAATGCTTGTGAAAGGTTTTTAAATCCTCAGTATAAAAGTGCTATGTCTCAAGCATTACTGAAAATTACAATGAAGCTTAGGGTTTTGTGTCTTCAAAAAAGACACAATTGTTATTGTGAAGATGTACTAATGAGGTCACCGAATTAACAGTGGTACCATACCATATGCTCTGTCTATATGAGATAAGATTTGATGGGGATTGATTCTTGGTTCCAAGGGCCAAAGGGTCATGACAAAGTATTGTCCTCCACTTTGATTTTTGGGTCAGTACAGATTTATCACCCTAATTGGGAAAGGATTTATGTAAGACAAGAAGATGAGAACTCTAATTTTATTTATTTATTGCCTAAATAATCATGGGATTGTAGATTATGGACTGGAAGGGACCTTTGGTACCTTCAAGTTCAACTTCTACATTTTTCAGGTGAAAAACTGAGTTACAAAGAGGTTAAATGTGGTCTGTGGTCACAGGACTAGAAAGTGTCTGAGGAAGGATTTGAACCCAGACCTTCTGACTCTGAATCTGCTCCACTGGAAGAAGGATCATAGTATTATACATCAGAGCTGGAAGTGGGAGATCATGTTATGACCTAGACAAAAGGTTGTTTCCAATTCTTGATATTTTCCTTGGGGCAGGAAATATTTTCATTTTTTTGTGTGTGTGTTTGTACCTGCACTGATTAGCACAGTTCCTGGCACATAGTAGGTGCTTACTCAAAGTTTATTAAATTGAATTTAAGAAGAAAGTGGTGGATAGTGCTTGTATCTCTTGATATTTTTGAGAAGGAATCAATGACATTTCAGCTTCGGCCATGCCAGGATCTTCCACTTTCACTGTAAAGTGACATTAGATGATAAAATTATGCACATAGCTAAAGGGGACATTAGGGGCCATCTAGTTCAACCTAATCATTTTGGTATGATTAAACTGAAACTCAGAAAGATTAAGTGACTTGCCCAGGGTAACTCGGTAGCACAGTGAATAGAGCCCAGGTCCTAAAATCAGGAAGACCTGAGTTCAAATCCAGCCTCAGACACTTAGTAGCCATGTAACCCTGGGCAAGTCACTTAAGCACTGCCTGCCCAAGTTCCCTCATATTTAAAATGAGCTGGCAAATCACCACAGTTTCTGTACCAAGAAAACCCTAAAAGGGACCACAAAGAGTCTGAAACAACTGAACAACAATAACAGAAACAATTAATACATGTCAGATGACATTCTAATGATGATTTCATACTGTCTTTCAACATAATCACCATCTTCTTGTTACTCCATAGATTTTCTATTTTTCCTTTAATGTATCCATGGTTTTCAGTTCATTCACAGTTACAGAGCTCTCTGGCTACAGGCAAGAACATGTGTAAGCATGTCATAACTTCTAAAAGGACCTTGCTTCTTCAGGAAGCAAGTCAGGCGCCTAATTACAAAATCATCTTTGTCATTGTGGTACGCATATACCATTACCTTGGGCCAACCTGTCCCTTTTCAGGGAAAAAATAATGGAGAAATCTGTGAGACAGAATTACAAGCATCATCGGCAATTCTCCAAACCCTCTTTTTGTCTCCAGTTTAGGGACATGCTGCAATTTCAACACTTGATAAAGGAATCCAAAGTCTGATATTATCTAATGCAGATGCTGAGTACAGGAATGAAGAGAAGATTGGAGAGACAAAGAGCTCTTCTTTGACCCTTTTTTTCCGGGTGAGAATCGATTGCCCAAGTTTTGATGACCAGCCATTCCTCTAGAAAACGCTGACCTTTGTTCAGAATTGCTGGTTTGCCCTCTCTGACAGATCTTGTCTCAACACCCTTTCCATATTTCTCACGTTGCTGCATATTTCTGTAATATTTCTCAATAGCCTGAGCACTTGCCTCCTATCTATTAATCAGATCCTTACCTTGGAGTACCAGAGCCAGTTCCAATTACTCTTTTAGCATATTATTATGTGGAGTATTCAGTCTCTTGGCAACAGACACACCCTAATTTATTTCCCAGATAATATAGCAAGTGGTGAGCTGAGGTAGGACAGAGGAGGACATTCTAACACAGGCATATCCAAGCAATTGTCTTTGTTTGCGCTAACACCAAAGTTCTGATCCTATCTAGAGAGGTGAGCCAAGTTGATGCCAATAGAAATTTTGAGGCCTGAAAACAACGACTGTTAGCATATTTGAGATCCTTAATAACAATTCCAGAAGCCCAGTAGCTTCCAAGCTGCATGTGGGAATTTAAAAGGAAAAAGAGATTTTATTTTCTGAAAATCCCTAATTCAACGAGGTAACATAACTCAATCTGCTTTCTTCAAAGAATGTGAATTCTTTGAGGGCAGACACTGCTATGGTTTTATCTTTGAATCCCTAACAAGCCACTGGGATAGTGCCTGGCTCATAATAATCTTTGTTGAATGAATCATCATATTTGCTATCATTCTCTGATTCTAATATTGGCTAGAAAATTTTGTTCAAATCAAATAAATACTCTTTTATTAAAGCAGAATCAGGAGAACATTATACACAGTAACGGAAACATTGTGGGATGACCAAATGTAATGGACTTCTCTACTAGCAACAATGCAATAATCCAGGACAATTCAGAGGGACTTAAGAGAAAGAACCCTATCCACATCCAGAGAAAGAACTGTGGGAGTAGAAATCCAGAAGAAAATATATTATTTATCAATTGTATATGTGGATATATGATTTGGGGTTTTGGTTTTAAAGATTACTCTATTATAAAAATGAATAATATGGAAATGGGTTTTGAGTGATAAGATATGTATAACCCAGTGGAATTGCTTGTCAACTCCAGAAGGGAAGAGGAAAGAGGAGAGGGAGACAACAAAAATCCTGTAACCATAAAAATTTTAAAAAGAAAATAATAATCTTTCATTAAGCTTGTATAATGTGAAAGACACTGAGCCAGGCAAAGAAAAAAGAAAGATCGTATAAGTACAAGATTACCCTGGAGGAGACAGATTTTTTAAAGGGGGCAAGCCTGGAGACAGGATGTCCTGGGCTCAAATGTGGCCTCAGATACTTCCTAGCTGTATGACCCTGGACAAATCATTTATGTCACATTGCCTAACCCTTACCACTCTTCTGCCTTGGTCTAATAAACAGTATTGATTCTAAGATAAAACGTGAGGGTTTTAAAAAAGGAGTAAAAAATTTGTACGAAAGTATCAGAAGTGAGTGATTTTGTTTAGTCATTTTAAAATTGTGTCCTACTCTTCATTTATCCCACTTGAGATTTTCTTGGCAAAGATACTGGCATGGTTTGCCATTTCCTTCTCCAGCTCTTTTTACAGTTGAAGAAACACCCAGGGTCACACAGCTAGTAAGTGTCTGAGACCAAATCTGAGCTCTGGAAAATGAGTTTTCCTTACTCTAGGACCAGCACTCTATCTACTGTGCCACCTACCATAGAAGTCATAGAAATGATGGAAGCACCTAAAAAATGGCAATCTGATGAAGGTAGTGCATGGAAGACAACATGATCAGTCTATAGAACAGTAGTTCACAACTTGGGAACATCACAAAACCAGGGAAGCAGTGATCAGATACAGAGAAGTGGGGTGCTAAGGATACCACCCTCAGACTCTCACCCTAGAGTTGTCTTTTTCCTACTTGGCACTCTGGCCACATGTGTTCTCTTGTGAGTTCCTTCTTCTAGTAGTGTGGTGATCTGTGTATATGGAGGGAATTTTACTTGAAATTTATTTTGCTAGGCAGATTTAAGTACCTTTTCCTCTAAATTAACATGTCTCCTGCATAGTCTGGCAAAAAGAACATCTGTGGGAGTTAATGAGCAAAGGTTTTGACTAATGCCTGACCTAAAATGAGCTTTGAATGTTGGGCATCTTCAAAGAGTTCTTCAGACTTCACTGATGATTGTTCCAAGTCAGGATATTCCCAATGCAAAGTTTAGACAAAATAAATAAATGAATGACAAAGTACTTATTAAATATCTTCAGTGTGCCAGGAATTGTGCTGATCCCCAAGGAGAGAAACACAAAGGTAGCTCTTGTCCACAGGACTTTACATTTTAAGAGATAGAACATATAATGGAGTGGTGCCCCCCAAAAGGAGATTTGATCTGGGATGGCTATAACAGAGTCAGTGAATAGAAGAATCAGGGCATTCAACTGTCCTGCCCATTCCAGAAGCAATGGTAAAAATGATTGGATTACTGTTTCCAGAGCAAGATGTCTGGGGCAGTATGCTGGATAGGGTTGTGAGTGCTATGAGAGATTTTTAAAAAGAATAATCTCATGTGAAAAAAAAATACTTGCACTAAAGATTTCATGGAGGAGATGGCAACCGAATTGGACCAAGATTACTTAACCAGTTGGAAAGAGAGGAGTGGGACAGAGGTGAACTGGTAAATGTTTAATCACTGACTCTCCAGGGGAAAATGTTCACAAGATAAATTTTTAAGTTTGGTCTGCATTAATATTTTCTCCATCACTTTCTTGAGTTCAAACAACCAACAAAACAATAAATCAAACCCTTGTTCATGGCATTTGCTAAACTCTGAGGTGTAAGTGCTCACACTGAAAATTTTATAGCCAGAGTTAGTATGTGTTGGCTCCAGCACACCCCTCTTTTTTGGTGGAGAGGGAGGTGGGAGGAGAGTTTAGGAAGGGATTAATCTCAGCCATAGAGTATCATGTGAGTAAAAGCAAGAAGACAAGGAAGAACAAGATGAAAATCAGAGATGAGTAATCCAGTCTGAATACATTGGACAGAAATCATTTGAAAGGGAACAGTATAAATTATGCATGGAACATTTTAATATCTATTTTTAAAAAGTTCATTAAATATTTTATTTTACCAATTATATGTAATAATTTTTATCTATTATTAATTATAATTTAATATGGTCAATTATGTTGTTACATTAATTTTATAATTAATTCTAATAATAAGAGTTCTGAACTTAGATGATCCAAATTGCCCCCCTCTCTCCTTTCCCTTCCCCATCTAGGAAATGGTAAGCAATTTGATCTGCGATATACACATATTATCATGCAAAACATACTTCCATGTTGTTCATTTTGTAAGAGAATAATCATATAAATACACAACCCCCAAATAAAAAGCCAAATAAACTAAAGCAAAAATAGTATGCTTTGATCTGCATTCTGGCTCCAACAGTTCTTTCTCTAGAGGTGTCATAAGTCCTTTGGAATCATATTACTAGAGCTTTTACAGTTGATTGTCCACAATATTTCTGTTACTGTGCACAGCATTCTCCTGGTTCTGCTTATTTCACTCTGCATCAGTTCATGTAGTTCTTTCCAGCACTTTCTGAAATCATCTTGTTATTTGAATATCTATTAACTGAGTGAGCGAGAGCAAATCACTTAACTCTGAGTCTCTTTTTCCTCATCTGTCAAATGGGTTATAACACTTGTACTGTAGCCTTCAGCAGGTTGTTATGATGGAAAACCATTATAACCCTTTAATGTTAGAAATATTTATAGCCTGGAAGTGTAAGCTCACTGAGGGAAGAAAATATTTTCATTTTTGTCTCTGTACCCTCAGTGCTGAGCAAAGTGACTGCATAATTCCTTAATAAAAGTTAATTTAATAGAATTGAAGAGGAGAGTTGGAGAATAGTAATTGTTATTTTTAAAAAAGGCATTAAAAAGCATTTATAACACATTTAAAATTTTAAAGAAAAGACCAAAGGAAAGTTCTAAGGGGACACTGATAGGCAGGGTGGTTGTGTTACTGTCATACTGAATTTAACACACACTTTACAAACTGTACAACAGTTCAGTTTCCTCTTTTCTGTGAATGGGATGTTTTTCTACATCTTGGAATTATCATGTTTGTATATATATTCATAATGAAAGAAAAATTTAATTTAAAAAAGAAATAAAGAAAAAAATGAATTATTAAATTGAAGAAGATGAATTCTTGGAATAAAGTTCTATATTTGTAGGTCTCTTCAATATGGCTTTTTCTTGGCAAACACATAAACTGACAGCTCCTCAATGCAAATGAGAAAGCAGAAATCTGAGCTTGTAAGCTTAGATGGATATTTTTAAATTGTCAGATAAGATTCCTTGAATTTGAAATCCTGTATCTTCTGTTGATCTTTTCTTAAAATTGTTTTGGATCTTGTTATATAGGGTTCTTGGCCATTAAAAAATATATAATTTGGTTATTTCATTTTGTTCTTCTGGCGTTCACCATCATTCCAGTCATACAGGTTCACAGCCTTAAGGTCATCCTGAACTCTGCCAAGTTAGGTTGATTCTATTTCTGTAATAATTCTTTCATCCATGCTATGATACAATGGGAAGAGCACTGACGTCGGAGTCAAAGTTTCAGTCATTTTCAGTCCTTTCTGACTCTTCATGATCCCATATGGGGTTTTCTTGGCAAAGATACTAGAGTGTTTTGCCATTTACTTTTCTGGTGGATTAAGGAAATAGATGGTTAAGTGATTTGCCCAGAGTCCCATAGCAGTAATTGTCTGAAGCCAAATTCGAATTTGGGTCTTCCTGACTGCAAGCCTGGTTCTCTATCCACTGAGCCACCTAGCTGCCTCTTAGAATCAGAGGAAATTAGTTCAAATGCTTCTTTTGTCACATAGTACCTAAATATCTAACTTTGGTGAAGCTATTGAATGTCTTTGTGCCTAAATGATCTAATAGAAACTCAGTTTCCAAGGGATTACCTCTAGTTTCACATTTCTCAGTGGCTAAACCTATATATATATATATATATATATATATATATATATATATATATATATATACATATGTATATATGTATGTATGTATTTGTGATATACATACACACATACGTACACACATATGTGTATGAGTGGGGTCCTAGGTGGAATAATGGACGGAGTACTGGCCCTGGTGTCAAGAAGACCTAAGTTCAAATCGAGCCCCAGACACTTATTAGCTGTGTAATCCTGGGCAAATCACTTAACCCTGCTTTCCTCAGTTTCCTCATCTGTAAAATGAGCTGGAGAAGGAAATGGCAAACCACTCCAGTATCTTTGCCAAGAAAACCTCATATGGAGTCATTAAGAGTTGAACACATCAAGAATGAAAAAAATAGTAACTATATATATACATATATAGTTACTATTTTTTCATATATGTGCATAGTTGAATTCCCTTTCTGCATTTGCCATGTCTGACCAGGCTGGGGTCTAGGTGATGGTAAACACTTCTATATGTACTCATGCATTCAGGAACCCATCACCCACATGGATAAGGCTCAAGAGAAGTGAGACAAAGGTGGCCAGATTGGTGGCCAGATTGTTATCCAAGCCTTGCTGACCTTGGACCTAACAAAAACACTATTACAAATTGTTGCATTCAAACAACTATATTTGAGACAGTTTAGATTATTTAAGTGATCTTATTTTAGACAATCCCTCTCACAGAGATTTTGAAGATTTTTATAGTATCTTGAAGAGAGGAGGAACACTGGATAGAGCACTGGATTTGAAGTCAGGAAGACATCTTCCTGAGTTCAAATCTGACCTCAGACACTTACTAGCTATGTAATCCTGGGCAAGTCATTTAACCCTGTTTTCCTCAGTTTCCTTATCTGTAAGATGAGCTGGAGAAGGAAATGGCAAACCATTCCAGTATCTTTTGCCAAGAGAACTCCAAATAAGATCATGGATAGTATGATATGACTGAATAAAAAATATAAATAAGTCTCAGAGAAAAAAGCTATTTTGATGATGGTTACAAATACTAATAGCATGAATGCTTATTTAGGTCAAATACCAATACCTAAAATAAAGGGAAAAGAAAAGGGGGAAAGAGGTGAGGAAGAGAGCAGCAGGTGTAGCAGATGGACTGCATTTGAGAAATAAAGTCACCAGAATGGATTGCTGCCATCGCTGTTGAAGCAGCCAAGGCCCTCCCAGTGTATTTATATATTTCCCATCCCTCTGGGAGGCTGCTCTGTAGCTAATGGATGGGGGGGTGTGCATTCAGGCAGGGAGCAGGTGCTAATCCACCCAGACTAGTTAATAGCAAGCGGTTAATAGCACTTTAAAAAAACAAACAAAAAATGATTGAAAAATATGTGTTGATTCCAATGCTGCCTGAACATGGTTCTGGCCTGGAATCCCATCCCTAAACAACAGCACACTTTATTTATTGATGAACATGTCAGGAGCATGAAAAATCCAAAGGGCTAAAGTCTGTGATAGTATCTATATAAAAACATATTTTCTAAAATCTGCTCACATTTACACACTATTTTAAAGTTTATATATGCTTCACAAATACCCTCACATTTGATATTCGTGACAACCTGGAGAGGTAGCTGCTGTTATCCCCATTTTACAGATGAGAAACTGAAGTTAAGAGACATGCCTAAGATCACAGCTAGCCAGCTTTGAACTGGGGTATTTATTCTTCACTTCAAGGAGATTACTTTACCATTTGCCCCCTAGCTGCCTGAAGAGAAACTTTACATCCAGCTCAGGCTATTTTGCAGCCACAGCTTGCAGTGACTTCAAAGTCAAAGAATTTCCTCAAAAAATACAACATTTCTCTGCACATAAACAGTGAAATTAAATACAGTCTCCTATGTAGGTAGATCAGTTAACCACATCATGTAAAAGAACTGGAGATCTCTGGGAGGAACCCCTTTTAACATTGAGCTCTATTAACATTCTACTATTAGGGATTCATTCCTTTATGTTAGCCATTGCTCTCTATCTTAAGTTCTCATTGTAAGTTGGCTTCAAATTGCAAAAAGAATATTGGGCTTTCATTCAGAAGCTTAAAGGTGGGTTCTGGCTCTATAATTTACTAGCTCTGTGACTGACAAATGGGACAAATATCCAGGTAGAACATGGACAGCCCAGCTTAACCTTTTTTTATAATATTTGTTTGAGAAATAGAGAGATAAGACAGACAGACAGACAGACAGATAGATAGATAGATAGATAGATAGATAGATAGATAGATAGATGGACAGATGGACAGATAGATAGATGATAGATGATAGATAGATAGATAGATAGATAGATAGATAGATAGATAGACGGACAGATGGACAGATAGATAGATGATAGATAGATAGATAGATAGATAGATAGATAGATAGATAGATAGATAGATAAAATCCCCACATTGCAGAGGTTAGGGATTCAGCACTGCCCCCCCCCATCTGGAAAATCCACATAAAAATTTTGGGCCCTCCCTTTGTACCAGAGAAGCCTGGATTTTTTCATTTTCTTTTATGGGATATTTACAGTGCTTTATTATAAAATACAGAACTATACATATATTTTATTCATTTCTGAGTTTTTAAACATGTTCTATGTTGTTTGCATGTCATCTATGGCTTCCACAAAAATCCCTCAAAATTCCCATTTGATTTCTTATGCCAACTGGTGATATATAGAAACTGCGAAGTGGAAAGTCCAAAGAAGGGGGAGAGGGGAGCATTATATTATATATACAAGGGGCAGTTGGGTGGCTCAGGAGATTGAGAGCCAGGCCTAGAGTTGGGAGATCCTGGGTTCAAATTTGACCTCAGACACTTCCTAGCTATGTGAACCACCTCCATTTTCTAGCCCTAACCTCTATTGTACCTTAGGATCAAAACACAGTATTGATTCTAAGATGAAATATAAGGGATTTTAAAAACATAAAAACATTGTAAAACATTGTAAAAAATGTTAATAAAAGAATGTGAAGAAAAAAACATAAAAACATACATACATACATACTTATATGAGAGAGAGAAAGAAAGGTTACATAATTTTGTGTTACGTGAAATTATTAAGGTTTATGAAGTACTTTTCTCATAACAACCCTTTGAGGTTATTAGTGTATTATTCCCAATTTAAAGTATGCGTAGTGAGGAAGCATAGCATAATAGGATGGTTAGCTTTGGAGCAAGAACGGATAAAAAAAAAAACCCAAACATTTCTCGTGTTTACTATTTGCCAGGCACTGTGCTAAATTGAGGATTCGAAGATTAAACAGAAGTGGCCTTTGCATCCATTTTAATGGCAGAAAATAATACATAGAGAGAAGGGAGTTTTGTTCTGGGGATGTAAGTGAAGGAACAGGTAATGAAGCAGGCAGATGGTGAAATGATCTGGATGAATGGCTAGATGGGAGGTGAAGGTAAAGCATGGTTCAGTTTCCAAGATTCATCCATAGATGGTATTGATTAAATGGGCTAATTTGTTAATGCTCAGTCACCACTCAATTGACTCAGAATCTAGGGCAAGTGTTCCAAATACAAGTGAACAAACATGTCCAGGGAGTGGGGTATGGATTCAGGAAGCCCTAAAGACAGAGGTTCAGGCTACAGGTCCAGTGTTGATGATGTTGGTCCAAGTGAGGACCAGGTCAAAAACAGGAGGCAAGTGGTCAAGACTTGAGTGAATGGCTGGTGATTGTTTGGGAGGCAAGGCTAAAGCATGAGATGATGTCTAGAAAAACCTCAGTATGAGTTCTGACTCAGACACATAATAGCTATATGTCAGGGGCTAATAATTTAAATTCTCAGTGTCCCAGGAAACTCTCTAAGATTATAAAGTGAATGATATAGTTGCGCTTCTGCATTAGTAGACAAAGTTACTCCACTGGGATCTTCTTACACCCATGACAGGACATCACATGTCTGAACAATAATAATAACAACAAAAATCTAACCTTGCTCTATTTTTATCTTTATTATTATTTTTTAGGGGAAGAGGAATTGGTTTCTTTATCTCACTCCAAATATTAATTGTCAAGGAAGCTTTAACCTGATCCATATTTCCAAAATACATTGGTTTGTCCCTCCTTTAGGCATCCTAGGGACCCTCATCATACTGCTGTCAAACTTAATACAAACACCCAATAAAATTTAGCCTTATTGCAGCTCAGAACTCCTAAATTCAAGCAATCCACTGTCTGACTCCTCCAGGAGCAGGGATTACAGATGTATACCACAACTCACCAGTTTTAGCACCAGTTTTAAAGATCACATTGTAATAGGTGGGTTAAAAGAAGGGTTCAAAATTAACTAACTAACTAACTAACTACATATATATAATTATATATATATATATATATATATATATATATATATATATATATATATATATAATAGGTTTATTTAGCTAAAGGGAGGGGGGAAAAGGGGATTAGGGAATGCCTAACTTCTAACCCAAAAGAGAGATTAAAACCCTTATAACTGGTATAATTATTCAAAACTAAATTCTTAAAGTAGTAATTAAGGTGGGGGGGTGGGGAGTGTTGGTATGTTGGTAGGAATAAGGACAAGGGCCAAAGAATCTCACAACCAGCAGTCCTATTTGAGTCAAGTAGTAGTCCCAATAACAGCTCTGTTGAAATCCACTTGACAGTAGCAGCAGCACCAACAGCAAGGACAGGCAGAATATCAAGAAAGCCAAAGAAGAGGGAATCACTGACTCTCTGGGTCCACCCAGAAATACCAAACAGAAACCCTCTTGGCTCTCCTGACTGCTAGGGAAAAGCAGCAGCCTCTCCCTCTTCCAGAGGAGTCCACAACTACCCCCAGAAACTGCCTGTGTGTTCAGTTCCCTAGCTCCTCAGAGTTCTGTGTGGAATGTTGGTTTGAAGGATCTCTTGGTATCAGCTTGCTCCTGCTAAAATCCCTTACTACAGTCCCCCCTTTGCACAAAGCCAAAATCATGTTAAAAACATGATTTTGGCATTTGTGCACTAACAAACATATTTTTCTTAAACTAAAATTTCTACCCCAAATAATAATCAACCTATACTCAACTATCTTATCCTATCTAATACTACCCTATTCTAGGGATTTTAATTAAGGAAAGGAAAAAGGGAAAGTATACAATGAACAAATACAAAGTTCAAAATACAGATCAAACATATGCAAAAGCAAAACAATCAAATCATCAAAATCAAAATACAAAACCAAATTTATGCAAAACATTAAAATCAACTAATACAGAAAATTCTACCACTATTGCAATGCATAAAAGCAAACTTAGAAAACATTTTTGAAAAATACAATAAATACAACATTGCACAAGTTTTATAAAAAATATTAAACCAAATCATCAAATTTACTTATGCAAAATACATTTAACAATAGAAGAAAATTAAACACAACCTTATTCTATGTTAAGAACTCAATAAATATTATCTATTTACATAAGTATTACATATATACATATGTGTGTATAATAAATATACACATATAATATGTGCATGCATGTTATACACATATACCTATATATGCTTCATATTAACACATGTTACATATATACATATACATATGCTATAATACAATTAATTTTACAACCCTAACTATAATACATAGTATTTACATATATTTACACATGCATTTACATTTTGTATGATATGTGATGTTATATGTGATATGTACTATGTAATATAGGTTGTTATGTATGTTGCAATATATTTTGTAATGTAATTGTCTCTTACCTTATCTTATCAATATTAAACTCTAATCTAACTCTAACCCTATCTTCCTAAAATTTCCTAAAACTAATCTTATCTACCTACACTATTACTATTCTAAACTTAAATAGCTAGCTATTTTTGTTAGTAATGAACTACTTTATAACTAACTATAATATTGTTAGTATCTAGCTATACATTGTTTCACTCATTCAACTAGTGATTCAATGTATCCTAACCATGTTTTTTTTTGTGTATATGTGTTTGTTATGTTGTTATTCATGTGATGTTTTATTGTTTTGTTAGTGTTATGCCAGTGTTACTGTTGTGTTATTATTGTTTTACTGTTATGTTACTGTTGCATGCAGTATACTTACCAAAACTTCAAATTATTCCTTCTCTTCTCATCTTGTTTAAAGAATTCTTCCTCTCCAAATCCATGGTGGTAATATCTATTGGCGAATGCTTATGAATATATGTTATGTTATATTACATTACCCAAATTCCTTAAAACCATTAGTCCTTCAATCACTTGATCCTCTTCATTGAAAATTCCCTGTAAAGTCTTTATCTGCTTAATATTTATAAGTCTTTCAGTCTTTGTACAATGTCCATCAATTTTCTGAATCCTCCTCTTAATCTGCAATGTTCTCTTCCATCTGAATGTCCTTTTCCACTCGAATGGTCCTCTCTTTACTGATATTTTTGACTGCAGACTCAATTTGACTGATGAATCTCAGCTTTCCATGAACTCTTCTTCATTTTCTTCTCCAACAATTCCTACATTTTCATTATTAATTCTGTGAGATAATTTAATATGTGAGCAATGACCCATTTAAAATGGCCTGAAATTCTCCCTCTGGCCCTATTTTATCTTAGAAGCAGGCCTAGAGGAGACTTACATATTTCACCATTTGAGATGCTTTGTGGACATCCGTCTATACAGGCTAAGCCTTTCTCCCCGGCTTATACATCGCTATTAGGGGGAGATATTACTATTGCTTCCTATATACAGGAGTTACAGCACAAACTACGTGAACTTCATGAATCCGGAGCTGCAGTACAAGCCGGACCATTAACTCTCTTGAGTTGCTGATGTTTTTGCAAAATTTTTCACATATATCATATCACCTGGTTGAATATTATGAAGAGAATAATACAATGGGCCAGATTGGATCAATACTCCCATACCATGCAGTTCTCTAAGCCATTGTTGTAATGCACTTAAATATGAAACAAGTTGACAATCTCCTCCCAAGAGAGATGTATAAACAGTCTTACAAGTTTTTGCCTGCCATGGAGCATGTCCAAAGAGCATTTCATAAGATGATATCAGTAAATCTGCTCTTGGTCTTTTATGTAGATAAAACAAAGCTATGGGAAGAACATCTGACCATTTTAGATGAGTTTCAGCACAAATTTTCCCCACCAAAGTCTTGAGTTCCCTATTTACACACTCCACTTGACCTGAACTTTGTGGATGATAAGGAACATGATATTTAAGTGTTATTCCTAGATTCTCATAGAGTCTTTTCAGGATAGCTTATGTAAAATGAGATCCTTTATCAGAATCTATTGTAATTGGTACACCAAACCTAGGAACAATTTCCTTAAGTAACACTTTTACAACAAAGCTAGCTGTATTAGTATTATATAGAAAAGCTTCAGGCAATTTTTTTAATCTATCAACAATTACAAGACAAAACTTGTATCTTTCAGCTTTGGGCATGCTTATTTAATCAATTTGCAAACTCTCCAATGAACACTATGCCAAAGGTCTACCACCCAAACCTTTCTTTCTGAATGCACCTTGATTGAAGTTTTGGCAAACAGAACAATTAGTATAGATCTTATTTGCAACATTACTTATTCCCAGTGCTACCCATTGCCTTTTTACAGAGTCTACCATAGCTTGAGTACCAAAATGACTTTTTGTGTGAATGGCTTGACACAAATAGGTATATAAATCTTTTGGTAACAACAGTTTTCCAGTGTCTGCAACCCATATTCCATGTTCTTTCCTTGCTCCAAATTTCTCCTTCCACTTCTGAATTTCTGACTCCACAAAGTTGACAAATGCATTACATTCACTGGAATATTCCAGGCTGCAAATTTAGCAGTTATATCAGTTCTATGATTTCCTTTAGAGACTTAATATCTGCCACAAGTATGACTTCTACAATGGATCACCGCTAGCTGTTTAGGCTTCTGGATACCATCCAACAACTCAGTTATTATTTCTGCATGTGCAATTGGTTTTCCTGATGCCATAATAAAACTTTGTTGTTTCCAGATCTTCCCTGTTGCATCATATACTGAAAATGCATAATGAGAGTCTGCAAAATATTAGCACTTTTACCATCAGATACAAGACATGCTTGCTTCCATGCCACCAATTCTGCTCCTTGAGCACTAAGGGTACTAGGTAATGAGCCATACCACAGTGTCTCAAATTCTGTGACCACTGCAGAACCAGTATATCGAATTCCTTCACACAAATATGAAGAACCATTCATAATACCAAGTCTGGATTTTCAATGGGAGTGTCTTTCAAATCCATCCCAGGCATATCCACTAGATCTACTACTTCTACACACTCATGTAATGGTTCACCATTCTTTGGAAAATCAGGAAGAAATGTAGCTGGATTTAATACACTACACCTCTTTAACTGGATGTTCTCACTACTCAGGGGAATAATTTCATACTTAGAAATTTGTTGATCTGAATAAGCTTGAGTACAAAATTTTCTCATTAGTGCTTCTCTTTGATGTGAATAATAAACAGTTAATGAAAATCCCAAAACTAAATCTGCTGACTTTGGACTAACACTGTAGCAGCTGCTACATCCCTTAGACAAGGAACTGTACCTGCAGCTACTGGATCAAGCTTACAACCATAGTATCCAATTGGATGATAAGTGTGTCCTACAGTCTGTGTCAGTACCCCAGAAGCAATACCTTTAGTCTCACTGACAAATAGTTGGAATGATTTTGTATAGTCTGGGATGCCCAAAGAAGGAGCAGATAAAATGGCTTCTTTAAGCTTACTTTAGGCTTGCAGATGTTAAGGCTTTATTTTCAGAGGTTCAGATTCTGTATTACTGGTTAAATGTATTAGTCACTTTGTTAGTTCATTATATCCAGGTATCCATTGTCTATAGAATCCAGTTGTTCTAAGAACAGCTCTGAGTTGCTTTTTCGTCTTAGGAGCACTCAGTTTCTAGATATCTGCCATTCTTTTCTGAATTAACCCTCTGATAACACAAAACCAAGATATTGAACTAGAGTTAAAACCCATTGTAATTTTGCCTTGGAGATTTTATGCCCACACTTATATAATTCTAACAAAAGAATCTTGCTAACTCTCAGACACACCTTATCATTTGGGGATGCAAGAAGAATATCATCCACAAAATTCAACAATTTACTTTCTTTGAATGTTATAATTTTCAAATTTATATTCAGAATTTGTGAAAATTGGCTCAACAAATTGGTAAAACCCTGAGGCAAACAAGTCCAAGTTCCCTGAGTTTTTTCCTAGGTAAAGGCAAAGATCTTTTGAGAATCCTCAGGAACTGGAATTGAGAAAAAAGCTGAGCATAAATCTACCACAATGAAATAGCTTGCCTGACTTGGAATGTAAGCAATTATAGCAGCTGGACTTTGTACAACAGGATGAGTCTTGATTGCATAATCATTAACTGCTCTTAAATCCTGTACAAAGTGATATACAACTTTGCCATTCTGATCAAACTTTCACTTTTTGATTGGAAGAATAGGAGTATTAAATTCTGAGAAGCAAGGTATTATGATCCCTTGGTGGACTAGGGATTCAATGATTGGTCTTATACCCTCAATTACTTCTTTAGTCAATGGATATTGAGGTACACAAGTAACTGGTCCTTCTTTAGTCCTCACCTTGACTGGAGTAGCTGATTTCAATAGACCTACATCTGTGGAAGACTTTGACCAAAGATCTTCAGGGATATCCACAGGTATAGGATAGATTGAATCTAAGTCACCCTCTGTATTGACTGAATATAAGAACAGCAATGGAAAAGCTTTCAGAGATTCTTCTGGTAGATGTAATGAGATATCACCAGTATCAGTACATTGGATCATTGCCCTTAGTTTACATAATAAATATCTACCTAAAAGATTCATTGGACAATCTAGCATACACAGAAATGTATGCTCCACAGATAATGGACCTAAAGTAATCATTTTTGGTTGTAATATTGCTACTCTCTGCAGTTTACCAGTAGCACCTATTATTTCCATTGTACCAACAGCTCTACAATTCTTAGGAAAACTTTGCAAAACTGATTTTCTGGCTCCAGTACCAGCCAGAAGATCATAAATCTGGTGTGCAATAGTTACAGAAACATATGATTCTCTACTATTTGGTGGTTGAAATGTTTCCATCACCAGTGCTTGCACAGTAACATTAGTACAAGGCTCAGTCATTTCCTGTCCATTCAAATTTACATCTGCTTGAATTGCATGATATTCCCAGCATTTCACATTTTTAACACCATCATCAGCTTTTTCACTACTTTCATTGGTTTTTATAATCTCTACCTTGGTATCATTGTTCTCATTTACAATCACATTATCTTTATTCAGTTTACCTTCTTCATCATTTCTCATTATTTCACAATCACTATAATTTTCAACAAATTTTACATTAAAATTTTCTTTTTTCTCACAATTATTAACACAAATTACATTATCCTTTGTTTAAATCACATTATTTTAAATTCATTAAACTTATTACAATCACTTCCATTCATCTCCAATTCATTTTTCCTTGATTCTTCAAATACTTTAGAACTCTGGATACACCTTCATAATGAACATGCCTCTTAGTTCTGATCACCCTTGTGTCCACTAACTACTTGGCTGTACTTGGGTCTCGCTCCTGATTTAACCCACTCTTACATAGTGTTCAAATCAAGTGCTTGAGCTCCCTGACAGCAAGGATTAGGACAATTATTAGTATTTCTTTTCTGATAATTATTGTTATTCCAATTATTATTATTATACTATCTATCATATCCATTATTATGATTCAGTCGCCTAGAAAATTGCCCTCTGAATCTACTTTCTCTAACAAAATGTCCTACATGATTACATAAGAAACGTCTTTGAGGTCCAAATCTCCTTTCTCTTGACTTGTATTGGTTGTCTGGTTGCACAGATCTAAGTGTTGCCACTGACTTTATTTTCTTTATTTCACTGTCCCTTGCTTTATTTTCAGCATCTCTTAATTTCTTTTTCAAATCCTCAATTACTGTATCCCTGTCTTCATATCTATCATCATTATCCATGCATAAATAAATTGATTTTCTCCTTAATTCTTCCAAACTCATCTCTTCCCAATCTGGGCAATAATTTTTTAAAAATAACTTTATCTTAGGACATTCATTTTTTACAAATAATCTCTTGATGTGTGCAATTGTGTCGTCCACTAACACATCAAGGCCTAAAATTATTTCAGCAGCATCTGTTATTTTCTCTAAAAAAATATCATTTTCTTTCTGCTTAATGTTCTTAACTTTGAACCAAGCATTAGGGTGTTTGTTATGCCTTTTCATTATATTAATGATTGACCTCCTGTTTTGTTTAATCCTTATTTAACCAAGGGATGAATTCATATCCACACCTTCAAGACCCTGTGGCCATTGGGTCAAAGATGGATCATTTCTGGTTTCCTTTATGAACTGGTTCCCCTCTTTGTTAATAATTCAGTAGGAAAAAATAAGCCTAGTCAGGGTCAAAGATTTCAATAGCCCTCTGAAATTTCTTTAGCACTTTATTAGGTTCATCATAAAAGCACAGGGTTCTATGTCTGATCATTTCCAAATCCTCAGGAGTAAACAATTTATGAGTTTTAACCTTATATACTTTATCTTGTGTAACTACAGGTATATCTCTTAGAGGAAACAGCAATGCTTGGGTTTTATTACATTCAGCATTTTCCCTTTCCAATCTAGATATTTTCTTAACGTTTCCTTCATTATTTTCCTTATCTATAACATTATCATTGAAATCATTCAAAACACCATTATGTAAAATCATTTTCTCCTTCTTACATTGTTCCATTGCTTCTATCTTAACTTTCATTAACATAATCATCTGCTTCATTTCTGAATCCTTTGATTTTCATAAAACTGTTTCCCTTAGTTTATAACCAACAACAAAAAACAAAACTCTACATTTATACAATACAATTAAACATAAGTACATCAATGGTACATAAGCTAACACAGTTCTGATAGTCAAAGACATTACTGGTTCCATTCATTCATATTCTAAAACAATATAACAACAATGAGGAAACCAGGTGAAAATCCCATAAAGGATATGTAGGAAACAATCCCAGAAAAAAATACAAAATAACATTTGCCATGTCTCCTGATTTGATGTTCAATGTGTACAGGAAATTGCTATAAAACACAGGATACATATTATTATCCACTGTGATTAGTGATGACACACACCAAATAACAGAACCAAAAAAAAAACTCAACAAAAAATGTCTTCCTACCACATGTGCTATTGGCCATTGGGCTATTTCAAATTTAAACCTTTTTCTGAGTCAATCAAGAGTCAGAGTTCCATATCCCAAGACCTTGGAAAGCAACGAAGTGCTGGAAAGGACAATGGAATGTTCCAAGGTGGTTCAACTGCCAACCTATTAATCTCTCTGTTTTACTCTGGCCTAATTAAATTTCTGTAAGTTTGCCCTACTGACTTGCCAAATGTAATAGATGGGTTAAAAGAAGGGTTCAAAACTAACTCTCTCTCTCTCTCTCTCTCTCTCTCTCTCTCTCTCTCTCTCTATATATATATATATATATATATATATGTATATATATATATGTATGTATATGTGTGTGTGTGTGTGTGTGTGTGTGTGTGTAATAACAGGTTTATTCAGCTAAAGGGAGGAAGGGAAAAGGGAATTAGGGAATACCTAACTTCTAACCCAAAGTAGAGATTAAAACCCTTATAACTTCTATAATTATTTGAAACTAAATTCTTAAAGTAGTAATTAAGGTTGGGGGAGGGGAGAGTATTGGTAGGAACAAGGACAAGGGCCAAAGAATCCCACAACCAGCAGTCCTATTTGAGTCAAGCAGTAGTCCCAGTAATCCTCTTGAAATCCACTTGACAGTAGCAATAACACCAACAACAGCAAGGACAGGCAGAATATCAAGAAAGCCAAAGAAGAAGGAATCACTGACTCTCTGGGTCCACCCCAGAAATACCAAACAGAAACCCTCTTGGCTCTCCTGACTGCTAGGGAAAAGCAGCAGCCTCTCCCTCTTCCAGAGGAGTCCACCAACTGCCCCCAGAAATTGCCTGTGTGTTCAGTTCCCTAGCTCCTCAGAGTTCTGTGTGGAATGTTGGTTTGCAGGATCTCTGCTGTCAGCTTGCTTCTGCTAAAATCTCTTACTACAGTATCCAGGCTTCATTTTCTTAAGTTTTGCTAAAAGTATTCATATTAGGGCCTGACCTATAAAAATTTAAGCCATTCTTGACAGTGTATTTGGAATTCACAATAGACAAGTTAAATTTCTGAAGTATAGATGCGGTAATAAAGGAGGGATCCTTTAGCCACAACCTGAGTTTCTTCATCTATGAAATGAAAAGATGGGATAAGGTGACCTTTGTATTTTCTTTTAGGTCTAAAAATCTGTGATTCTATTTCCATTTTACATATTTAAAAACTTCAGCCCTAAAAAAATGACTAACTTGTCAAAACTCACTGACTCAGTGGGCAAGTCCCCAATAGAATCCAGGTTTCTTCAAATGTCCTAGGATAACCCAATAAAACAGTGATTTAAACTTGACTATTTATTAAGGAACTCATCTAGGTCAGTTAAATAAGTATGGACCCAAAGTACTTTTTCACATAACTTTTCACACACATACAAATTTTGTCATCTATTCTCAAGCAATTAAAAGGCTAATATTCTCTTGTTACTCCCCCCAAAGTTTTCATATCTTGATATTTTTCTTAAAATTCTCTTTATTCTTACTACCTAATAACTCAGATTAAGATTTAGAGATAGGGGGAAACTTGGTGGCCATCAGCTTCAGCTTTCTCATTCTATAGATGAGGAAACAAGGTACAGAAAAAATAACCAACCTGTCTAGTCACACAGCGAGGAAGGAATCTGAGATGGGAGTTGAAACCAAGTCTTCCTTATTTCAAATCCAGTGCCCTTTCCACTAAACCAAACCTCTTGAGCCTGAAGCTTACATTCAAGACAGGAAGAAACTGAGAGATCTAGAACTGGGAAGTAAGAGAAGATAAACAATCTGGGACCAGTACACCAGACCCTGTAGGTCTCTGAGTTCATTGTATTTATATTGTTCCATCACCCATGTGGACTTCAGCTTGCTTCTTAGCAAGTAACAGCCCTTAGTTCTTCCCTCTACTGGGAAACAAAGGGTGCAGGATGGTGAATCTTCTACCTTTGCTCTTAGAAAATGTTGTATTCATAGCCCAAAGCCTGGTATCAAGAAAGAAAGAACGAGTTACTTAAATTTACTGCAGATAATGACTAAGCCTGATATTTCTGCAAGGATCTAAAGCATCTGTGACTAGATCAAATTTGTAAAATGACATGTGAAATTATACCCATTTCTATTTTGACAGTCAATGCAGTCCAGGAAAACTTGTACTGTCTCTCAACTCTTTCTCTAGTTAAAAATTTAAGAGGAGGACTGCTTGGAATCCCTTCAGCATTAACTTAAGTTAGGGCATATCTGAAAAACAATCACTGAGATGCTATTAAAAGCATATGAATAATAAAACAGATGCTTTAAGGAGAGCTTTACAATCAGTTTCAGAATGGATGGAACCCAAACCAAGCCTTAAACATTTATATGATATAGTAAAAACCTACTTAATTTTGGCCCCTCTCATTTAGAATTTGTGACAAATCACAAAGGTTGTTCAAAAGTTAAAAAAAGAAACTCTGAAGGGTCATAGGTCTGTGTACAATAATCAATTGTGAATGACTTAACCTATTATCAGCAGTGCTAGAATCCATGACAACTCCAATGGACTCATGATGGAAAAGGCTATCTATCTTCCATCATGGAAGAAAATAGAGAGTCTGAATGCAATTTGAACCATACCATTTTTTACTTTATTTCTTTCATCAGTTTTTTCTTGTAAAAGCAATTTATCTTCTTTCACATGATCAACATAGGAATGTATACCATATGATAGCATATGTATAACCTAAAACATATTACCTGCCATCTTGGGGAGGGAGGGAGAGAACATGGATGATTCTGAACAAAATGTCAGAAAAAAGATTATTAAAAATTACATCCACATGTAATAAATACATAGAATAAACATTTATAAGATGTATCATAGATTTGGAATTATAAGGGACCTCAGAGATCATTTGGTCCAACTTCTTTATTGTATAGATGCAGATACTGAGGGCCGAAGAAGATGTGATTTGCCTAAAATTATGCAGGTAGCAAATGCTTTTTTCTCTATGAATTTTTAAGGTTATAGTGAATAAAGGGAATGTAGTTTAAAATTAGTAGCCCTCATGAAAAGCAGGAAATTTCTCCCAAAAGTCTTCACCTTCTAAGTCTGGTAATTATTGCATAATTTAAGACTTCAGTGCTCATGAACCCTGATTATATAATTGAGACTCATTGTGAATTGTAATCTCATATTAGTTTTCTCATTTTACTCATTTGTTTTCATCTGATTTGTACTTTCTGATGTCATATGTGCTTTACATGAAAGTGATGGGCTGTTTCTTTTTTATTTTCTAATTTATATTTTGACCAAGTAATACTGACTTTCCCCTTTTATTTCAAGGTGGGTTTTACTATACAATGGTTGCTTCTCTAAGAAGGAGTAGGGGAAAAGAAAGACTGGTAAAGAGAAAAATCAGAAGCATAATAAGATGGGCTAATAAGAAATTATCTTTGCAATAAGTGCAGCAAATTGTGGGCAACTTCCTGCATTAGGGCAAAGAGATCAGTGTGTCTGTTAAAGATGACAAGTTCCCCCTGGCTCAACTAAGTTCTCTCCTTCATGGAGACCCTGCTAGTTATGTTACAAGGCAAAATCATGCACTCTGGACACAATTACAGGCCACCAGACATTTTACTTCCTGAAAACTGTCTCACTTTTCCTTCCAAACTGGTAAGTAGTGGAGAGTTCGGTATTTTATGAGAGAAGAATTAGGTTGAAAAATCCCTTTTGACACTTGTTAACCCAATGACTGAGGGCCAGTTGAGGACAAGTAAGTGGTACAGTGAATGCATCTTTGAGCCTGGATTCGGGAAAGCCTAAATTCAAATCTGGCTGGGCAAGTCACTTAATCCTGTTTGTCTTGGTTTCCTCAACTATACAATGAACTGAAGAAAGAGACGGCAAACCACTCCAGTATTTTTGCCAAGGAAACCCTATATGGAAGCACAGGATCAGACACAACTACAAAACAAATCATTTCATCTCTCTGAACCTTAGTTTCCTTATCTGTACAACAAGAAGATAATAATTCTAGTTCCCACTTCATGAGATTTACATACAGATAAAGTACTCTGCTGACTTTTAATTTTGACATGAATGTTAGCTGTTAACATCATGCCTGTATTTCCTTCAAGGACCTGTGATTTCATCTCTGTGAACATCTCTGAAAATTGTAGCCCTATCACAACTCAGTAGACATTTTTAAAGGTTTTTATAGCTGAAAAAGACCTTACCTTCTGGTTTTTACATAATTCATAAATTATAAGTATAAACAAACTCTTCAAAGTTAGCTATGCCAGTATTTGAAGGACAGATTTTTAATATTAGGAATTGTTATTTCTTTTTGTTGTTCAATCACATCCAAGTCTTTACTGACCCAATGGACCAATGGTTTGCCATTTCCTTCTTCAAAAGATCCCTCTGTCATACCATCAAAGGTAAGTGACTTCCCCTGGGTCACATAGCTAGGAAGTATCTGAGGCCAGATTTGGACTCATCTTTCTGATTGCAGGCCCAGTGCTCTGTCTACTAGATATTACATTGATTTATGCTTTTTAGAACCTCCAAACTTCAAAAATTATGGCATGTTATTTCTATTTTGCTCTTGGATTTAGTTATATCCTTATAGCAAAGCCTAAGGAGATTCTAGTCAAAGTAGGTATTTCACTGATAATAACTGCCTCTAAGTAAATGAGAGCCTCCCAATTCCATCTTCTTACAAGTAACCAAGAGTCTCCCAATTCCATCTGCCTCCAAACTGGCCTGCCAGCCTCAAAATTCTCCCTTTTCCAGCCCATTCTCCACTCAGCTACCAAAGTGATTTGCCTTAAGTTTATATCTGACCACAAAATTCTCCTACTCAATATTCTCCAGGGACATTTTCTATGTTGGTAAAATTACAGTCCCAATCCAAAGAACTGGGAGAGAGGAGTACTAAATTATATAAACAGGGAGGCAGTTAGGTGGCTCAGTGGACTGAGAGCCAGGCCTAAGATGGGAGGTACTAGGTTCAAATATGGTCTCAGATACTTCCCAGCTGTGTGACCCTGGGTAAGTCAATTGATCCCCATTGCCTTCCCCCTACTGTTCTTCTGCCTTAGAACCAATAAACAGCATTGATTCTAGGACAGAAGGTAAGGGTTTCTAAAAAAAACCAAGCCACCTTCTCCATAAAGCCTTTCCTGACTGACCCTCTCAGTGCTCAGTACATTCTCTCTCAAGCTATCTTTTTGCAATTTGTATATATTTTGCACATTCCTAGATTATAGATTCCATCTTGCTTTGTTAGATCCTAAGCTTCTCAAAAGTAGGAGAAGCATCCCTTTTACCTCTTGATCTCTTGAGCCTAGAACGCTGCCTTGTGCTGTTGATTGTTCATTTAACTCTCAAATTTGGACCATGTTCACAGAATCATAGATTTGGAGCTAGAAAGGATTTTTGAGGTCATCTCCTCCAATCCCCTCATTTAAAAGATCAAGGAGGGAGTCAAGATGGTGGTGTAGAGGCAGCAAACGTTCAGACCTCTGAAAATCCTTCCTTACCAATTACAAACTAAATGCTCCTAGGGAACTGAAAATCAAACCTAACAACAAGACTGAGCCAAGAAACCCTCCTGCTGGACTCAACTTAAAAGGTACGCCCCCCCAAAGCTTGAAT